>NW_024543481.1:0-112113 GCF_018167655.1 Microtus oregoni | reverse complement strand
TGCTGCTTGCTCAGTGCTCAGGGTGCTGGGTGCTCAGTGCTCGGGGTGCTCGGTGCTCAGTACTCAGGGTGCTGGGTGCTCAGTGCTCAGGGTGCTGTGTGCTCAGTACTCAGGGTGCTGGGTGCTCAGTACTCAGGGTGCTAAGAGCTCAGGGTGCTCAATGCTCAGGGTGCTGGATGCTCAGTGCTTAGTACACAGGGTGCAGGGTGCTCAGTCCTCGGCGTGCTGGGTGCTCAGTTCTCTGGGTGCTCAGTGCTCAGTACTCAGGGTGCTGGGTGCTCCGTACTCAGGGTCCTGGGTGCTCAGTACTCAGGGAGCTCAGTGCTCGGGGTGCAGGGTGCTCAGTACTCAGGGTGCTGGGTGCTCAGTGCTCGGGGTGCTGGGTGCTCAGTACTCAGAGTGCTCGGTGCTCAGTACTCAGGGTGCTGGGTGCTCAGTGCTCGGGGTGCTGGGTGCTCAGTGCTCAGTACTCAGGGTGCTGGGTCCTCAGTGCTCAGGGTGCTGGGTGCTCAGTGCTCGGGGTGCTGGGTGCTCAGTACTCAGAGTGCTGGGTGCTCAGTACTCAGGGTGCTGGGTGTTCAGTGCTCGGGGTGCTGGGTGGCTCAGTGCTCGGGGTGCTGGGTGCTCAGTGCTCGGGGTGCTCGGTGCTCAGTACTCAGGGTGCTGGGTGCTCAGTGCTCTGGGTGCTGGGTGCTCAGTGATCGGGGTGCTGGGTGCTCAGTGCTTGGTGTGCTCGGTGCTCAGTACTCAGGGTACTGGGTGCTCAGTAGTCAGGGTGCTGGGTGCTCACTACTCAGTACTCAGTGTGCTGGGTGCTCAGTGCTCAGAGTGTTGGTTGCTCAGTACTCAGGGTGCTGGGTGCTCAGTGCTCAGTGCTCAGGGTGCTCAGTGCTCAGGGTGCTGGATGCTCAGGGTGCTGGGTGCTCAGTGCTCGGGGGTGCTGGGTGCTCAGTGCTCAGGGTGCTGTGTGCTCAGTGCTCAGTGCTCAGGATGCTGGGTGCTCAGTGCTCAGTGCTCAGGGTGCTGGGTGTTCAGTACTCAGGGTGCTGGGTGCTCAGTACTCAGGGTGCTGGGTGCTCAGTGCTCAGGGTGCTGGGTGCTCAGTGCTCAGGGTGCTGGGTGCTTAGTGCTCAGGGTGCTGGGTGCTCAGTACTCAGGGTGCTCGGTGCTCAGTGCTCAGGGTGCTGGGTGCTCAGTGCTCGGGGTGCTGGGTGTTCAGTACTCAGGGTGCTGGGTGCTCAGTATTCAGGGTGCTGGGTCCTCAGTGCTCAGGGTGCTGGGTGCTCAGTGCTCAGGGTGCTGGGTGCTCAGTACTCAGGGTGCTGGGTGCTCAGTACTCAGGGTGCTCGGTGCTCAGTGCTCAGGTTGCTGGGTGCACAGTACTCGGTGTGCTGGGTGCTCAGTACTCGGGGTGCTGGGTGCTCAGTACTCAGGGTGCTGGGTGCTCAGTGCTCAGTGTGCTGGGTGCTCAGTGCTCGTTGTGCTGGGTGCTCAGTACTCGGGGTGCTGGGTGCTCAGTGCTCAGGGTGCTGGATCTCAGTGCTCGGGGGTACTGGGTACTCAGTGCTCAGTACACAGGGTGCTGGGTGCTCAGTGCTCGGGGTGCTGGGTGCTCAGTGCACAGTAATCAGGGTGCTGGGTGTTCAGTGCTCGGGGTGCTGGTTGCTCAGTACTCAGGGTACTCGGTGCTCAGTACTTAGGGTGCTGGGTGATCAGTGCTCAGGGTGCTTTGTGCTCAGTACTCAGTGTGCTGGGTGCTCAGTACTCAGGGTGCTGGGTGCTCAGTACTCAGGGTGCTGGGTGCTCAGTACTCGGGGTGCTGGGTGCTCAGTACTCAGGGAGCTGGGTGCTCAGTACTCAGGGTGCTGGGTGCTCAGTACTCGGGTGCTGGGTGCTCAGTTCTCAGGGTGCTGGGTGCTCAGTGCTCGGGGTGCTGGGTGCTCAGTGCTCAGTACTCAGGGTGCTGGGTGCTCAGTGCTTGGGGTGCTGGGTGCTCAGTGCTCAGGGTGCTGGGTGCTCAGTGCTCAGGGTGCTGGCTGCTCAGTGCTCGGGGTGCTGTGTGCTCAGTACTCAGAGTGCTGGGTGCTCAGTACTCAGGGTGCTGGGTGTTCAGTGCTCGGGGTGCTGGGTGCTCAGTGCTCGGGGTGCTGGGTGCTCAGTGCTCGGGGTGCTCGGTGCTCAGTACTCAGGGTGCTGGGTGCTCAGTGCTCGGGGTGCTCAGTACTCAGGGTGCTGTGTGTTCAGTGCTCAGGGTGCTGGGTGCTCAGTACTCAGGGTGCTCGGTGCATAGTACTCAGGGTGCTGGGTGCTCAGTACTCCGGGTGCTGGGTGGTCAGTGCTCGGGGTGCTCGGTGCTCAGTTCTCAACGTGCTGGGTGCTCAGTACTCAGGTGATCATTGTTCAGGGTGCTGGGTGCTCAGTGCTCAGGGTGCTGGGTGCTCTGTGCTCAGGGTGCTGGGTGCTCAGTACTCAGGGTGCAGGGTGCTCAGTGCTCAGGGTGCTCAGTGCTCAGTACTCAGGGTGCTCGGTGCTCAGTGCTCAGGTTGCTCAGTGCACAGGGTGCTCAGTGCTCAGTACTCAGGGTGCTCAGTGCTCAGTTCTCTGGGTGTTCAGTGCTCAGTACTCAGACTGATGGGTGCTCAGTACTCAGGGTGCTGGGTGCTCAGTACTCAGGGAGCTCAGTGCTCGAGGTGCAGGGTGCTCAGTACTCAGGGTGCTGGGTACTCAGTACTCAGGGTGCTCAGTACTCAGGGTGCTGGGTGCTCAGTGCTCGGGGTGCTGGGTACTCAGTACTCAGGGTGCTGGGTGCTCAGTGCTCAGGGTGCTGGTTGCTCAGTGCTCGGGGTGCTGGGTGCTCATTCTCAAGGTGCTGGGTGCTCAGTACTCAGGGTGCTGGGTGCTCAGTGCTCGGTGTGCTCGGTGCTCAGTACACAGGGTGCTGGGTGCTCAGTGCTCGGGGGTACTGGGTGCTCAGTACTCAGGGTGCTGGGTGCTCAGTGCTCAGTACTCAGTGTGCTGGGTGCTCAGTGCTCAGAGTGTTGGGTGCTCAGTACTCAGGGTGCTGGGTGCTCAGTGCTCAGTGCTCAGGGTGCTCAGTGCTCAGGGTGCTGGATGCTCAGGGTGCTGGGAGCTCAGTGCTCGGGGTGCTGGGTGCTCAGTGCTCAGGGTGCTGGGTGCTCAGTGCTCAGTGCTCAGGGTGCTGGGTGCTCAGTGCTCAGTGCTCAGGGTGCAGGGTGTTCAGTACTCAGGGTGCTGGGTGCTCAGTACTCAGGGTGCTGGGTGCTCAGTGCTCAGGGTGCTGGGAGCTCAGTGCTCAGGGTGCTCGGTGCTCAGTGCTCAGGGTGCTGGGTACTCAGTGCTCGGGGTGCAGTGTGTTAAGTACTCAGGGTGCTGGGTGCTCAGTACTCAGGGTGCTGGGGTGCTCAGTGCTCAGACTGCTGGGTGCTCAGTGCTCAGGGTGCTGGGTGCTCAGTACTCAGGGTGCTGGGTGCTCAGTACTCAGGGTGCTCGTTGCTCAGTGCTCAGGGTGCTGGGTGCACAGTGCTCGGGGTGCTGGGTGCTCAGTATTCGGGGTGCTGGGTGCTCAGTACTCAGGGTGCTGGGTGCTCAGTGCTCAGTGTGCTGGGTGCTCAGTGCTCGTTGTGCTGGGTGCTCAGTACTCGGGGTGCTGGGTCTCAGTGCTCGGGGTACTGGGTACTCAGTGCTCAGTACACAGGGTGCTGGGTGCTCAGTGCTCGGGGTACTGGGTACTCAGTGCTCAGTACTCAGGGTGCTGGGTGCTCAGTGCTCGGGGTGCTCGGTGCTCAGTTCTCAAGGTGCTGGGTGCTCAGTACTCAGGGTGATCATTGTTCAGGGTGCTGGATGCTCCTTACTCAGGGTGCTGGGTGCTCAGTACTCAGGTTGCTCAGTGCTCAGTACTAAGGGTGCTCAGTTCTCCGGGTGCTGGGTGCTCAGTACTCAGGTTGCTCGGTGCTCAGTACTCAGGGTGCTGTGTGCTCAGTGCTCAGGGTGCTGGGTGCTAAGTACTCAGGGTGCTGTGTGCTCAGTGCTCGGGGTGCTCGGTGCTCAGTACGCTGGGTGCTCGGTGCTCAGTACTCTGGGTGCTCAGTACTCAGGGTGCTGGGTGCTCAGTACTCAGGGTGCTCGGTGCTCAGTACTCATCGTGCTGGGTGCTCAGTGCTCAGGGTGCTGGGTGCTCAGTACTCAGGGTGCTCGGTGCTCAGTGCTCGGGGTGCTGGGGTGCTCAGTACTCAGGGTGCTCGGTGCTCAGTACTCATCGTGCTGGGTGCTCAGTGCTCAGGGTGCTGGGTGCTCAGTACTCAGGGTGCTGGGTGCTCAGTACTCAGCGTGCTGGGTGCTCAGTGCTCAGGGTGCTGGGTGGTCAGTACTCAGGGTGCTGGGTGCTTAGTACTCAGGGTGCTCGGTCCTCAGTGCTCAGGGTGCTGGGTGCTCAGTACTCAGGGTGCAGGGTGCTCAGTGCTCAGGGTGCTCAGTGCTCAGTACTCAGGGTGCTCGGTGCTCAGTGCTCAGGGTGCTCAGTGCTCAGTACTCAGGGTGCTCAGTGCTCAGTGCCCTGGGTGCTGGGTGCTCAGTGCTCGGTTTGCTGGGTGCTCAGTGCTCAGGGTGCTGGGTGCTCAGTACTCAGGGTGCTCAGTGCTCAGGGTGCTGGATGCTCAGTGCTCGGGGTGCTGGGTACTCAGTGCTCAGTAAACAGGGTGCTGGGTGCTCAGTTCTCAGGGTGCTTTGTGCTCAGTGCTCAGTACACAGGGTGCTGGGTGCTCAGTGCTCGGGGTGCTGGATGCTCCGTACTCAGGGTGCTGGGTGCTCAGTGTTCAGGGTGCTGGGTGCTCAGTACTCAGGGTGCTGGGTGCTCAGTGCTCAGGGTGCTGGGTGCTCAGTACTCAGGGTGCTGGGTCCTCAGTGCTCAGGGTGCTGGGTGCTCAGTGCTCGGGGGGCTCTGTACTCAGGTTGCTGTGTGTTCAGTGCTCAGGGTACTGGGTGCTCAGTACTCAGGGTGCTTGGTGCTTAGTACTCAGGGTGGTGGGTGCTCAGTACTCCAGGTGCTGGGTGCTCAGAACTCGGGGTGCTCGGTGTTCAGTGCTCAGGGTGCTGGGTGCTCAGTACTCAGTGTGCTCATTGCTCAGGGTGCTGGGTGCTCAGTACTCAGGGTGCTGGGTGCTCAGTACTCAGGGTGCTGTGTGCTCAGTACTCAGGGTGCTCAGTGCTCAGTGCTCAGGGTGCTGGGTGCTCACTGCTCGGGGCGCTGTGTGCTCAGTGCTCAGGGTGCTTTGTGCTCAGTGCTCAGGGTGCTCGGTGCTCAGTGCTCAGGGTGCTCGGTGCTCAGTGCTCAGGGTGCTGGGTGATCAGTACTCAGGGTGCTCAGTTCTCAGGGTGCTGGCTGCTCAGTGCCCGGGGTGCTGGGTGCTCAGTCCTCAGGGTGATGGGTGCTCAGTGCTCAGGGTGCTCGGTGCTCAGTGCTCAGGGTGCTGGGTGCTCAGTACTCCAGGTGCTGGGTGCTCAGAACTCGGGGTGCACGGTGTCCAGTGCTCAGGGTGCTGGGTGCTCAGTACTCAGTGTGCTCATTGCTCAGGGTGCTGGGTGCTCAGTACTCAGGGTGCTGGGTGCTCAGTACTCAGGGTGCTGTGTGCTCAGTGCTCAGGGTGCTGGGTGCTCAGTGCTCAGGGTGCTCGGTGCTCAGTGCTCAGGGTGCTGGGTGCTCAGTACTCAGGGTGCTCAGTTCTCAGGGTGCTGGGTGCTCAGTGCCCGGGGTGCTGGGTGCTCAGTCCTCAGGGTGATGGGTGCTCAGTGCTCAGGGTGCTCGGTGCTCAGTGCTCAGGGTGCTGGGTGCTCAGTACTCCAGGTGCTGGGTGCTCAGAACTCGGGGTGCTCGGTGTTCAGTGCTCAGGGTGCTGGGTGCTCAGTACTCAGTGTGCTCATTGCTCAGGGTGCTGGGTGCTCAGTACTCAGGGTGCTGGGTGCTCAGTACTCAGGGTGCTGTGTGCTCAGTACTCAGGGTGCTCAGTGCTCAGTGCTCAGGGAGCTGGGTGCTCACTGCTCGGGGCGCTGTGTGCTCAGTGCTCAGGGTGCTGGGTGCTCAGTGCTCAGGGTGCTCGGTGCTCAGTGCTCAGGGTGCTGGGTGCTCAGTACTCAGGGTGCTCAGTTCTCAGGGTGCTGGGTGCTCAGTGCCCGGGGTGCTGGGTGCTCAGTCCTCAGGGTGATGGGTGCTCAGTGCTCAGGGTGCTGGGTGCTCGGTGCTCGGGGTGCTGGGTGCTCAGTGCTCGGGGTGCTGGGTGCTCAGTGCTCGGGGGGCTGGGTGCTCAGCGCTCGGGGTGCTGGGTGCTCAGTGCTCGGGGTGCTGGGTGCTCAGTGCTCGGGGTGCTGGGTGCTCAGTGCTCGGGGTGCTCGGTGCTCAGTACTCAGGGTGCTGGGTGCTCAGTGCTCAGGGTTCTGGGTGCTCAGTACTCAGGATGGTGGGTGCTCGGTGCTCAGTACGCTGGGTGCTCAGTACTCAGGGTGCTGGCTGCTCAGTACTCAGGGTGCTGGGTGCTCAGTGCTCAGGGTGCTGGGTGCTCAGTGCTCAGGGTGCTGGGTGCTCAGTACTCAGAGTGCTGGGTGCTCAGTACTCAGGGTGCTGGGTGCTTAGTGCTCGGGGTGCTGGGTGCTCAGTACTCGGGGTGCTGGCTGCTCAGTGCTCGGGGTGCTGGGTGCTCAGTGCTCGGGGTTCTGGGTGCTCAGTGCTCGGGGCGCTGGGTGCTCAGTGCTTGGGGTGCTCGGAGCTCAGTACTCAGGGTGCTGGGTGCTCAGTGCTCAGGGTGCTCGGTGCTCAGTACTCAGGGTGCTGGGTGCTCAGTGCTCGGGGTGCTCGGTGCTCAGTACGTTGGCTGCTCACTACTCAGGGTGCTGGGTGCTCAGTGCTCAGGGTGCTTTGTGCTCAGTGCTCATGGTGCTGGGTGCTCAGTGCTCAGGGTGCTGGGTGCTCAGTACTCAGGGTGCTGGGTGCTCAGTGCTCGGGGTGCTGGGTGCTCAGTGCTCAGGGTGCAGGGTGCTCAGTGCTCACTGTGCTGGGTACTCAGTGCTCAGGGTGCTGGGTGCTCAGTGCCCAGGGTGCTCAGTGCCCAGTACTCAGTGTGCTCAGTGCTCAGTGCTCTGGGTGCTGGGTGCTCAGTACTCAGGATGCTCAGTGCTCGGGGTGCTGGGTGCTCAGTGCTCAGGGTGCTGGGTGCTCAGTACTCAGGATGCTCAGTGCTCTGGGTGCTGGGTGCTCAGTGCTCGGGGCGCTGGGTACTCAGTGCTCAGTAAACAGGGTGCTGGGTGCTCAGTGCTCGGGGTGCTGGGTGCTCAGTGCTCAGTACTCAGGGTGCTGGGTGCTCAGTGCTCGGTGTGCTGAATGCTCAGTACTCAGGGTGCTGGGTGCTCAGTGCTCAGGGTGCTGGGTGCTCAGTACTCAGGGTGCTGGGTGCTCAGTGCTCAGGGTGCTGGGTGCTCAGTACTCAGGGTGCTGGGTAATCAGTGCTCAGGGTGCTGGGTGCTCAGTGCTCGGGGTGCTCAGTACTCAGGGTGCTGTGTGTTCAGTGCTCAGGGTACTGGGTGCTCAGTACTCAGGGTGCTTGGTGCTTAGTACTCAGGGTGCTGGGTGCTCAGTACTACGGGTGCTGGGTGCTCAGAACTCGGGGTGCTCGGTGCTCAGTGCTCGAGGGTGCTGGGTGCTCAGTACACCGGGTGCTCATTGCTCAGGGTGCTGGGTGCTCAGTACTCAGGGTGCTGTGTGCTCAGTACTCAGGGTGCTCAGTGCTCAGGGTGCTGGGTGCTCACTACTCGGGGTGCTGGGTGCTCAGTGCTCAGGGTGCTGGGTGCTCAGTGCTCAGTGTGCTCGGTGCTCAGTGCTCAGGGTGCTGGGTGCTCAGTACTCAGGGTGCAGAGTCCTCAGGGTGCTGGGTGCTCAGTGCCCGGGGTGCTGAGTGCTCAGTCCTCAGGGTGCTGGGTGCTCAGTGCTCAGTACTCAGGGTGCTGGGTGCTCAGTGCTCGGGGTGCTGGGTGCCCAGTGCTCAGTACTCAGGTTGCTGGGTCCTCAGTGCTTGGGGTGCTGGTTGCTCAGTACTCAGGGTTCTCAGTGCTTGGGGTGTTGGGTGCTCAGTACTCAGGGTGCTGGGTGCTCAGTGCTCAGGGTGCTGGGTGCTCAGTACTCAGGGTGCTGGGTGCTCAGTACTCAGGGTGCTGGGTGCTCAGTGCTCGGGGTGCTGGGTGCTCAGTGCTCTGGGTTTTGGGTGCTCAGAGCTCCGGGCGCTGGGTGCTCAGTGCTCGGGTTGCTCGGAGCTCAGTACTCAGGGTGCTGGGTGCTCAGTGCTCGGGGTGCTCGGTGCTCAGTACTCAGGGTGCTGGGTGCTCAGTGCTCGGGGTGCTCGGAGCTCAGTACGTTGGGTGCTCACTACACAGGGTGCTGGGTGCTCAGTGCTCAGGGTGCTGGGTGCTCAGTGTTCAGTGTGCTGGGTGCTCAGTGCTCAGGGTGCTGGGTGCTCAGTACTCAGGGTGCTGGGTGCGCAGTGCTCAGGGTGCTGGGTGCTCAGTGCTCAGGGTGCAGGGTGCTCCGTGCTCAGGGTGCTGGGTGCTCAGTACTCGGGGTTCTGGGTGATCAATACTCAGGGTGCTTGGTGCTCAGTACTCAGGGTGCTGGGTGATCAGTACTCGGGTGCTGGGTGCTCAGTGCTCAGGGTGCTGGGTGCTCAGTGCTCGGGGTGCTGGGTGCTCAGTGCTCAGTACTCAGGGTGCTGGGTGCTCAGTGCTCGGGGTGCTGGGTGCTCAGTGCTCAGTACTCAGTGTGCTGGGTGCTCAGTGCTCAGGGTGCTGGGTGCTCAATGCTCAGGATGCTGGGTGCTCAGTGCTCAGGGTGCTGGGTACTCAGTGCTCAGGGTGCTGGGTACTCAGTGCTCGGGATGCTGGGTGCTCAGTACTCAGGGTGCTGGGTGCTCAGTACTCAGGGTGCTCAGTGCTCAGTACTCAGGGTGCTCAGTGCTCAGTACTCAGGGTGCTCAGTGCTCGGGGTGCTGGTTGCTCAGTCCTCAGGGTGCTGGGTGCTCAGTGCTCAGGTTGCTCGGTGCTCAGTGCTCAGGGTGCTGGGTGCTCAGTACTCAGGGTGCTTTGTGCTCAGTGCTCGGGGTGCTGGGTGCTCAGTACTCAGGGTGCTGGGTGCTCAGTGCTCAGGGTGCTGCGTGCTCAGTGCTCAGGGTGCTCGGTGCTTTGTACTCAGGGTGCTCGGTGCTCGGGGTGCTGGGTGCTCAGTGCTAGGGGTGCTGGGTGCTCAGTGCTCGGGGTGCTGGGTGCTCAGTGCTCGGGGTGCTGGGTGCTCAGTGCTCGGGGTGCTGGGTGCTCAGTGCTCGGGGTTCTGGGTGCTCAGTACTCGGGGTGCTCGGTGCTCAGTACTCAGGGTGCTGGGTGCTCAGTGCTCAGGGTGCTGGGTGCTCAGTACTCAGGGTGCTGGGTGCTCGGTGCTCAGTATGCTTGGTGCTCAGTACTCAGGGTGCTGGCTGCTCAGTACTCAGGGTGCTGGGTGCTCAGTGCTCGGGGTGCTGGGTGCTCATTACTCAGGGTGCTGGGTGCTCAGTACTCAGGGTACTCAGTGTTTGGGGTGCTGGGTGCTCAGTACTCAGGGTGCTCAGTGCTTGGGGGGTTGGGTGCTCAGTACTCACGGTGCTGGGTGCTCAGTGCTCAGGGTGCTGGGTGCGCAGTACTCAGGGTGCTGGGTGTTCAGTACTCAGGGTGTTGGGTGCTCAGTGCTCGGGGTGCTGGGTGCTCAGTGCTCGGGGTGCTGGCTGCTCAGTGCTCAGGGTGTTGGGTGCTCAGTGCTCAGGGTGCTGGGTGCTAAGTGTTCGGGGTGCTGGGTGCTCAGTGCTCAGGGTGCTGGGTGCTCAGTGCTCGGGGTGCTCGCTGCTCAGTGCTCGGGGTGCTGGGTGCTCAGTACTCGGGGTGTTCAGTGCTCAGTACTCAGGGTGCTGGGTGCTCAGTGCTCAGGGTGCGGGAGCTCAGTGCTCGGGGTGCTTGCTGCTCGGTGCTCACATTGCTGGGTGCTCAGTACTCGGGGTGCTGGGTGCTCAGTACTCAGGGAGCTGGGTGCTTATTGCTCAGGGTGCTGGGTGCTCAGTGCTCGGGGTGCTGGGTGCTCAGTGCTCGGGGTTCTGGGTGCTCAGTGCTCGGGGCGCTGGGTGCTCAGTGCTCGTGGCGCTGGGTGCTCAGTGCTCGGGGTGCTCGGAGCTCAGTACTCAGGGTGCTGGGTGCTCAGTGCTCAGGGTGCTGTGTGCTCAGTGCTCGGCGTGCTGGGTACTCAGTGCTCAGTACACAGGGTGCTGAGTGCTCAGTGCTCGGGGTGCTGGGTGCTCAGTGCTCAGTACTCATGGCGTTGGGTGCTCAGTGCTCGGGGTGCTGGATGCACAGTACTCAGGGTGCTGGGTGCTCAGTGCTCAGGGTGCTGGGTGCTCAGTACTCAGGGTGCTGGGTGCTCAGTGCTCAGGGTGCTGGGTGCTCAGTACTCAGGGTGCTGGGTCCTCAGTGCTCAGTGTGCTGGGTGCTCAGTGCTCGGGGTGCTCAGTACTCCGGGTGCTGTGTGTTCAGTGCTCAGGGTGCTGGGTGCTCAGTGCTCAGGGTGCTGGGTGCTCAGTACTCAGGGTGCTGGGTGCTCAGTGCTCAGGGTGCTGGGTGCTCAGTACTCAGGGTGCTGGGTGCTCAGTACTCCGGGTGCTGGGTGCTCAGTGCTCGCTGTGCTCGGTGCTCAGTGCTCAGGGTGCTGGGTGCTCAGAACTCAGGGTGCTCATTGCTCAGGGTGCTGGGTGCTCAGTACTCAGGGTGCTGGGTGCTCAGTACTCATGGTGCTCAGTGATCAGTACTCAGGGTGCTCAGTGCTCAGTATTCAGGGTGCTCAGTGCTCAGGGTGCTGGGTGCTCAGTGCTCGGGGTGCTGGGTGCTCAGTGCTCAGGGTGCTGGGTGCTCAGTACTCAGGGTGCTCAGTACTCAGGGTGCTGGGTGCTCAGTGCTCAGGGTGCTGGGTGCTCAGTGCTCAGGGTGCTGGGTGCTCAGTGCTCAGGGTGCTCGGTGCTCAGTGCTCAGGTTGCTGGGTGCTCAGTACTCAGGGTGCTGGGAGCTCAGTACTCAGGGTGCTCATTGCTCAGTACTCAGGGTGCTCAGTGCTCAGTACTCAGGGTGCTCAGTGCTCAGGTTGCTGGGTGCTCAGTGCTCGGGGTGCTGTGTGCTCAGTCCTCAGGGTGCTGGGTGCACAGTGCTCAGGGTGCTCGGTGTTCAGTGCTCAGGGTGCTGGGTGCTCAGTACTCAGGGTGCTGGGTGCTCAGTGCTCGGGTGCTGGGTGCTCAGTACTCAGGGTGCTGTGTGCTCAGTACTCGGGTGCTGGGTTCTCAGTGCTCAGGGTGCTGGGTGCTCAGTGCTCGGGGTGCTGGGTGTTCAGTGCTCAGTACTCAGGGTGCTGGGTGCTCAGTGCTCGGGGTGCTGGGTGCTCAGTGCTCATTACTCAGGGTGCTGGGTGCTCAGTGCTCAGGGTGCTGGGTGCTCAGTGCTCAGGGTGCTGGGTGCGCAGTGCTCAGGGTGCTGGGTACTCAGTGCTCGGGGTGCTGGGTGCTCAGTACTCAGGGTGCTGGGTGCTCAGTACTCAGGGTGCTGGGTGCTCAGTGCTCGGGGTGCTGGGTGCTCAGTGCTCGTGGTGCTCGCTGCTCAGTACTCAGGGTGCTGGGTGCTCAGTGTTCGGGGTGCTCAGTACTCAGGGTGCTGTGTGTTCAGTGCTCAGGGTGCTGGGTGCTCAGTACTCAGAGTGCTCGGTGCTCAGTACTCAGGGTGCTCAGTGCTCAGTACTCAGGGTGCTCAGGCTCAGTGCTCAGGGTGCTGGGTGCTCAGTGCTCGGGGTGCTGGGTGCTCAGTGCTCGGTGTGCTGGGTGCTCAGTGCTCAGAGTGCTGGGTGCTCAGTACTCAGGGTGCTCGGTGCTCAGTACTCAGGGTGCTCAGTGCTCAGTACTCAAGGTGCTCGGTCCTAAGTGCTCAGGGTGCTGGGTGCTCAGTACTCAGGGTGATCAGTGCTCAGTACTCAGCATGCTGGGTGCTCAGTGCTCAGGGTGCTCGGTCCTCAGTGCTCAGGGTGCTGGGTGCTCAGTACTCAGGGTACAGGGTGCTCAGTGCTCAGGGTGCTCAGTACTCAGGGTGCTCGGTGCTCAGTGCTCAGGGTGCTCAGTGCTCAGTACTCAGGGTGCTCAGTGCTCCGTGCTCTGGGTGCTGGGTGCTCAGTGCTCGGGGTGCTGGGTGCTCAGTGCTCAGGGTGCTGGGTGCTCAGTACTCAGGATGCTCAGTGCTCAGGGTGCTGGGTGCTCAGGGCTCGGGGTGCTGGGTACTCAGTGCTCAGTAAACAGGGTGTTGGGTGCTCAGTGCTCGGGGTGCTGGGTGTTCAGTGCTCAGTACTCAGGGTGCTGGGTGCTCAGTGCTCGGGGTGCTGGATGCTCAGTACTCAGGGTGCTGGGTGCTCAGTGCTCAGGGTGCTGGGTTCTCAGTACTCAGGGTGCTGGGTGCTCAGTGCTCAGGGTGCTGGGTGCTCAGTACTCAGGGTGCGGGGTCCTCAGTTCTCAGGGTGCTGGGTGCTCAGTGCTCGGTGTGCTCAGTACTCAGGGTGCTGTGTGTTCAGTGCTCAGGGTACTGGGTGCTCAGTACTCAGGGTTCTTGGTGCTTAGTACTCAGGGTGCTGGGTGCTCAGTACTCTGGGTGCTGGGTGCTCAGAACTCGGGGTGCTCGGTGCTCAGTACTCAGGGTGCTCATTGCTCAGTACTCAGGGTGCTCAGTGCTCAGTACTCAGGGTGCTCAGTGTTCAGGGTGCTGGGTGCTCAGTGCTCGGGGTGCTGTGTGCTCAGTACTCAGGGTGCTCAGTGCTCAGTACTCAGGGTGCTCAGTGCTCAGGGTGCTGGGTGCTCAGTGCCCGGGGTGCTGGGTGCTCAGTCCTCAGGGTGCTGGGTGCTCAGTGCTCAGTACTCAGGGTGCTGGGTGCTCAGTGCTCGGGGTGCTGGGTGCTCAGTGCTCAGTACTCAGGGTGCTGGGTCCTCAGTGCTTGGGGTGCTGGGTGCTTAGTACTCAGGGTGCTCAGTGCTTGGGGTGTTGGGTGCTCAGTACTCAGGGTGCTGGGTGCTCAGTGCTCAGGGTGTTGGGTGCTCAGTACTCAGGGTGCTGTGTGCTCAGTACTCAGGGTGCTGGGTGCTCAGTGCTCGGGGTGCTGGGTGCTCAGTGCTCGGGGTGCTGGCTGCTCAGTGCTCGGGGTGCTGGGTGCTCAGTACTCAGGGTGCTGGGTGCTCAGTGCTCGGGGTGCTGGGTGCTCAGTGCTCGGGGTGCTCAGAGCTCAGTACTCAGTGTGCTGGGTGCTCAGTGCTCGGGGTGCTCGGTGCTCAGTACTCAGGGTGCTGGGTGCTCAGTGCTCGGGGTGCTCGGTGCTCAGTACGTTGGGTGCTCACTACTCAGGGTGCTGGGTGCTCAGTGCTCAGGGTGCTGGGTGCTCAGTGTTCAGGGTGCTAGGTGCTCAGTGCTCAGGGTGCTGGGTGCTCAGTACTCAGGGTGCTGGGTGCGCAGTGCACAGGGTGCTGGGTGCTCAGTGCTCAAGGTGCAGGGTGCTCAGTGCTCAGGGTGCTGGGTGCTCAGTACTCGGGGTGCTGGGTGCTCAATGCTCAGGGTGCTGGGTGCTCAGTACTCAGGGTGCTGGGTGATCAGTACTCGTGTGCTGGGTGCTCAGTGCTCAGGGTGCTGGGTGCTCAGTGCTCGGGGTGCTGGGTGCTCAGTGCTCAGTACTCAGGGTGCTGGGTGCTCAGTGCTCGGGGTGCTGGGTGCTCAGTGCTCAGTACTCAGTGTGGTGGGTGCTCAGTGCTCAGGGTGCTGGGTGCTCAATGCTCAGGATGCTGGGTGCTCATTGCTCAGGGTGCTGGGTACTCAGTGCTCAGGGTGCTGGGTACTCAGTGCTCAGGATGCTGGGTGCTCAGTACTCAGGGTGCTGGGTGCTCAGTACTCAGGGTGCTCAGTGCTCAGTACTCAGGGTGCTCAGTGCTCAGTACTCAGGGTGCTCAGTGCTCGGGGTGCTGGGTGCTCAGTCCTCAGGGTGCTGGGTGCTCTGTGCTCAGGTTGCTCGGTGCTCAGTGCTCAGGGTGCTGGGTGCTCAGTACTCATGGTGCTGGGTGCTCAGTGCTCGGGGTGCTGGGTGCTCAGTACTCAGGGTGCTGGGTGCTCAGTGCTCAGGGTGCTGGGTGCTCAGTGCTCAGGGTGCTCGGTGCTTAGTACTCAGGGTGCTCAGTGCTCGGGGTGCTGGGTGCTCAGTGCTCGGGGTGCTGGGTGCTCAGTGCTCGGGGTGCTGGGTGCTCAGTGCTCGGGGTTCTGGGTTCTCAGTGCTCGGGGTGCTCGGTGCTCAGTACTCAGGGTGCTGGGTGCTCAGTGCTCAGGGTGCTGGGTGCTCAGTACTCAGGGTGCTGGGTGCTCGGTGCTCAGTACGCTGGGTGCTCAGTACTCAGGGTGCTGGCTGCTCAGTACTCAGGGTGCTCGGTGCTCAGTACTCAGGGTGCTGGGTGCTCAGTGCTCGGGGTGCTGGGTGCTCATTACTCAGGGTGCTGGGTGCTCAGTACTCAGGGTGCTCAGTGCTTGCGGTGCTGGGTGCTCAGTACTCAGGGTGCTCAGTGCTTGGGGTGTTGGGTGCTCAGTACTCAGGGTGCTGGGTGCTAAGTGCTCAGGGTGTTGGGTGCTCAGTACTCAGGGTGCTGGGTGCTCAGTACTCAGGGTGCTGGGTGCTCAGTGCTCGGGGTGCTGGGTGCTCAGTGCTCGGGGTGCTGGGTGCTCAGTGCTCGGGGTGCTGGCTGCTCAGTGCTCAGGGTGTTGGGTGCTCAGTGCTCAGGGTGCTGGGTGCTCAGTGTTCGGGTGCTGGGTGCTCAGTGCTCGGGGTGCTGGGTGCTCAGTGCTCAGTACTCAGTGTGGTGGGTGCTCAGTGCTCAGGGTGCTGGGTGCTCAATGCTCAGGATGCTGGGTGCTCAGTGCTCAGGGTGCTGGGTACTCAGTGCTCAGGGTGCTGGGTACTCAGTGCTCGGGATGCTGGGTGCTCAGTACTCAGGGTGCTGGGTGCTCAGTACTCAGGGTGCTCAGTGCTCAGTACTCAGGGTGCTCAGTGCTCAGTACTCAGGGTGCTCAGTGCTCGGGGTGCTGGGTGCTCAGTCCTCAGGCTGCTGGGTGCTCTGTGCTCAGGTTGCTCGGTGCTCAGTGCTCAGGGTGCTGGGTGCTCAGTACTCATGGTGCTGGGTGCTCAGTGCTCGGGGTGCTGGGTGCTCAGTACTCAGGGTGCTGGGTGCTCAGTGCTCAGAGTGCTCGGTGCTTAGTACTCAGGGTGCTCGGTGCTCGGGGTGCTGGGTGCTCAGTGCTCGGGGTGCTGGGTGCTCAGTGCTCGGGGTGCTGGGTGCTCAGTACTCATGGTGCTGGGTGCTCAGTGCTCGGGGTGCTGGGTGCTCAGTACTCAGGGTGCTGGGTGCTCAGTGCAAGGGTGCTGTGTGCTCAGTGCTCAGAGTGCTCGGTGCTTAGTACTCAGGGTGCTCGGTGCTCGGGGTGCTGGGTGCTCAGTGCTCGGGGTGCTGGGTGCTCAGTGCTCGGGGTGCTGGGTGCTCAGTGCTCGGGGTGCTGGCTGCTCAGTGCTCGGGGTGCTGGGTGCTCAGTACTCAGGGTGCTGGGTGCTCAGTGCTCGGGGTGCTGGGTGCTCAGTGCTCGGGGTGCTCAGAGCTCAGTACTCAGTGTGCTGGGTGCTCAGTGCTCGGGGTGCTCGGTGCTCAGTACTCAGGGTGCTCGGTGCTCAGTACTCAGGGTGCTGGGTGCTCAGTGCTCGGGGTGCTGGGTGCTCATTACTCAGGGTGCTGGGTGCTCAGTACTCAGGGTGCTCAGTGCTTGGGGTGTTGGGTGCTCAGTACTCAGGGTGCTGGGTGCTCAGTGCTCGGGGTGCTGGGTGCTCAGTGCTCGGGGTGCTGGGTGCTCAGTGCTCGGGGTGCTGGCTGCTCAGTGCTCAGGGTGTTGGGTGCTCAGTGCTCAGGGTGCTGGGTGCTCAGTGTTCGGGTGCTGGGTGCTCAGTGCTCGGGGTGCTGGGTGCTCAGTGCTCGGGGTGCTCGCTGCTCAGTGCTCGGGGTGCTGGGTGCTCAGTACTCGGGGTGCTCAGTGCTCAGGACTCAGGGTGCTGGGTGCTCAGTGCTCAGGGTGCTGGGTGCTCAGTGCTCGGGGTGCTTGCTGCTCGGTGCTCACATTGCTGGGTGCTCAGTACTCGGGGTGCTGGGTGCTCAGTACTCAGGGAGCTGGGTGCTCAGTGCTCGGGGTGCTGGGTGTTCAGTGCTCGGGGTGCTGGGTGCTCAGTGCTCGGGGTGCTGCGTGCTCAGTGCTCGGGGTGCTGGGTGCTCAGTGCTCGGGGTTCTGGGTGCTCAGTTCTCGGGGTGCTCGGTGCTCAGTACTCAGGGTGCTGGGTGCTCAGTGCTCAGGGTGCTGGGTGCTCAGTCCTCAGGGTGCTGGGTGCTCAGTGCTCGGGGTGCTGCGTGCTCAGTGCTCGGGGTGCTGGGTGCTCAGTGCTCGGGGTTCTGGGTGCTCAGTTCTCGGGGTGCTCGGTGCTCAGTACTCAGGGTGCTGGGTGCTCAGTGCTCAGGGTGCTGGGTGCTCAGTACTCAGGGTGCTGGGTGCTCAGTACTCAGGGTGCTGGGTTCTCAGTGCTCAGGGTGCTGGGTGCTCAGTGCTCGGGGTGCTGGCTGCTCAGTGCTCAGGGTGTTGGGTGCTCAGTGCTCAGGGTGCTGGGTGCTCAGTGTTCGGGTGCTGGGTGCTCAGTGCTCGGGGTGCTTGGTGCTCAGTGCTCGGGGTGCTCGCTGCTCAGTGCTCAGGGTGTTGGGTGCTCAGTGCTCAGGGTGCTGGGTGCTCAGTACTCAGGGTGCTGGGTGCTCAGTACTCAGGGTGCTGGGTTCTCAGTGCTCGGGGTGCTGGGTGCTCAGTGCTCGGGGTGCTGGCTGCTCAGTGCTCAGGGTGTTGGGTGCTCAGTGCTCAGGGTGCTGGGTGCTCAGTACTCAGGGTGCTGGGTGCTCAGTACTCAGGGTGCTGGGATCTCAGTGCTCGGGGTGCTGGGTGCTCAGTGCTCGGGGTGCTGGCTGCTCAGTGCTCAGGGTGTTGGGTGCTCAGTGCTCAGGGTGCTGGGTGCTCAGTGTTCGGGTGCTGGGTGCTCAGTGCTCGGGGTGCTGGGTGCTCAGTGCTCGGGGTGCTCGCTGCTCAGTGCTCGGGGTGCTGGGTGCTCAGTACTCGGGTGCTCAGTGCTCAGGACTCAGGGTGCTGGGTGCTCAGTGCTCAGGGTGCTGGGTGCTCAGTGCTCGGGGTGCTTGCTGCTCGGTGCTCACATTGCTGGGTGCTCAGTACTCGGGGTGCTGGGTGCTCAGTACTCAGGGAGCTGGGTGCTCAGTGCTCAGGGTGCTGGATGCACAGTACTCAGGGTGCTGGGTGCTCAGTGCTCAGGGTGCTGGGTGCTCAGTACTCAGGGTGCTGGGTGCTCAGTGCTCAGGGTGCTGGGTGCTCAGTACTCAGGGTGCTGGGTCCTCAGTGCTCAGTGTGCTGGGTGCTCAGTGCTCGGGGTGCTCAGTACTCCGGGTGCTGTGTGTTCAGTGCTCAGGGTGCTGGGTGCTCAGTGCTCAGGGTGCTGGGTGCTCAGTACTCAGGGTGCTGGGTGCTCAGTGCTCAGGGTGCTGGGTGCTCAGTACTCAGGGTGCTGGGTGCTCAGTACTCCGGGTGCTGGGTGCTCAGTGCTCGGGGTGCTCGGTGCTCAGTGCTCAGGGTGCTGGGTGCTCAGAACTCAGGGTGCTCATTGCTCAGGGTGCTGGGTGCTCAGTACTCAGGGTGCTGGGTGCTCAGTACTCATGGTGCTCAGTGATCAGTACTCAGGGTGCTCAGTGCTCAGTATTCAGGGTGCTCAGTGCTCAGGGTGCTGGGTGCTCAGTGCTCGGGGTGCTGGGTGCTCAGTGCTCAGGGTGCTGGGTGCTCAGTACTCAGGGTGCTCAGTACTCAGGGTGCTGGGTGCTCAGTGCTCAGGGTGCTGGGTGCTCAGTGCTCAGGGTGCTGGGTGCTCAGTGCTCAGGGTGCTCGGTGCTCAGTGCTCAGGTTGCTGGGTGCTCAGTACTCAGGGTGCTGGGAGCTCAGTACTCAGGGTGCTCATTGCTCAGTACTCAGGGTGCTCAGTGCTCAGTACTCAGGGTGCTCAGTGCTCAGGTTGCTGGGTGCTCAGTGCTCGGGGTGCTGTGTGCTCAGTCCTCAGGGTGCTGGGTGCACAGTGCTCAGGGTGCTCGGTGTTCAGTGCTCAGGGTGCTGGGTGCTCAGTACTCAGGGTGCTGGGTGCTCAGTGCTCGGGTGCTGGGTGCTCAGTACTCAGGGTGCTGTGTGCTCAGTACTCGGGTGCTGGGTTCTCAGTGCTCAGGGTGCTGGGTGCTCAGTGCTCGGGGTGCTGGGTGTTCAGTGCTCAGTACTCAGGGTGCTGGGTGCTCAGTGCTCGGGGTGCTGGGTGCTCAGTGCTCATTACTCAGGGTGCTGGGTGCTCAGTGCTCAGGGTGCTGGGTGCTCAGTGCTCAGGGTGCTGGGTGCGCAGTGCTCAGGGTGCTGGGTACTCAGTGCTCGGGGTGCTGGGTGCTCAGTACTCAGGGTGCTGGGTGCTCAGTACTCAGGGTGCTGGGTGCTCAGTGCTCGGGGTGCTGGGTGCTCAGTGCTCGTGGTGCTCGCTGCTCAGTACTCAGGGTGCTGGGTGCTCAGTGTTCGGGGTGCTCAGTACTCAGGGTGCTGTGTGTTCAGTGCTCAGGGTGCTGGGTGCTCAGTACTCAGAGTGCTCGGTGCTCAGTACTCAGGGTGCTCAGTGCTCAGTACTCAGGGTGCTCAGGCTCAGTGCTCAGGGTGCTGGGTGCTCAGTGCTCGGGGTGCTGGGTGCTCAGTGCTCGGTGTGCTGGGTGCTCAGTGCTCAGAGTGCTGGGTGCTCAGTACTCAGGGTGCTCGGTGCTCAGTACTCAGGGTGCTCAGTGCTCAGTACTCAAGGTGCTCGGTCCTCAGTGCTCAGGGTGCTGGGTGCTCAGTACTCAGGGTGATCAGTGCTCAGTACTCAGCATGCTGGGTGCTCAGTGCTCAGGGTGCTCGGTCCTCAGTGCTCAGGGTGCTGGGTGCTCAGTACTCAGGGTACAGGGTGCTCAGTGCTCAGGGTGCTCAGTACTCAGGGTGCTCGGTGCTCAGTGCTCAGGGTGCTCAGTGCTCAGTACTCAGGGTGCTCAGTGCTCCGTGCTCTGGGTGCTGGGTGCTCAGTGCTCGGGGTGCTGGGTGCTCAGTGCTCAGGGTGCTGGGTGCTCAGTACTCAGGATGCTCAGTGCTCAGGGTGCTGGGTGCTCAGGGCTCGGGGTGCTGGGTACTCAGTGCTCAGTAAACAGGGTGTTGGGTGCTCAGTGCTCGGGGTGCTGGGTGTTCAGTGCTCAGTACTCAGGGTGCTGGGTGCTCAGTGCTCGGGGTGCTGGATGCTCAGTACTCAGGGTGCTGGGTGCTCAGTGCTCAGGGTGCTGGGTTCTCAGTACTCAGGGTGCTGGGTGCTCAGTGCTCAGGGTGCTGGGTGCTCAGTACTCAGGGTGCGGGGTCCTCAGTTCTCAGGGTGCTGGGTGCTCAGTGATCGGTGTGCTCAGTACTCAGGGTGCTGTGTGTTCAGTGCTCAGGGTACTGGGTGCTCAGTACTCAGGGTTCTTGGTGCTTAGTACTCAGGGTGCTGGGTGCTCAGTACTCTGGGTGCTGGGTGCTCAGAACTCGGGGTGCTCGGTGCTCAGTACTCAGGGTGCTCATTGCTCAGTACTCAGGGTGCTCAGTGC
The DNA here is from genome assembly GCF_018167655.1 of Microtus oregoni. NCBI lineage: Eukaryota > Metazoa > Chordata > Mammalia > Rodentia > Cricetidae > Microtus > Microtus oregoni. The sequence continues at coordinate 92,233 of NW_024543481.1, read as the reverse complement.
TCAGTACTCAGGGTGCTCAGTGTTCAGGGTGCTGGGTGCTCAGTGCTCGGGGTGCTGTGTGCTCAGTACTCAGGGTGCTCAGTGCTCAGTACTCAGGGTGCTCAGTGCTCAGGGTGCTGGGTGCTCAGTGCCCGGGGTGCTGGGTGCTCAGTCCTCAGGGTGCTGGGTGCTCAGTGCTCAGTACTCAGGGTGCTGGGTGCTCAGTGCTCGGGGTGCTGGGTGCTCAGTGCTCAGTACTCAGGGTGCTGGGTCCTCAGTGCTTGGGGTGCTGGGTGCTTAGTACTCAGGGTGCTCAGTGCTTGGGGTGTTGGGTGCTCAGTACTCAGGGTGCTGGGTGCTCAGTGCTCAGGGTGTTGGGTGCTCAGTACTCAGGGTGCTGTGTGCTCAGTACTCAGGGTGCTGGGTGCTCAGTGCTCGGGGTGCTGGGTGCTCAGTGCTCGGGGTGCTGGCTGCTCAGTGCTCGGGGTGCTGGGTGCTCAGTACTCAGGGTGCTGGGTGCTCAGTGCTCGGGGTGCTGGGTGCTCAGTGCTCGGGGTGCTCAGAGCTCAGTACTCAGTGTGCTGGGTGCTCAGTGCTCGGGGTGCTCGGTGCTCAGTACTCAGGGTGCTGGGTGCTCAGTGCTCGGGGTGCTCGGTGCTCAGTACGTTGGGTGCTCACTACTCAGGGTGCTGGGTGCTCAGTGCTCAGGGTGCTGGGTGCTCAGTGTTCAGGGTGCTAGGTGCTCAGTGCTCAGGGTGCTGGGTGCTCAGTACTCAGGGTGCTGGGTGCGCAGTGCTCAGGGTGCTGGGTGCTCAGTGCTCAAGGTGCAGGGTGCTCAGTGCTCAGGGTGCTGGGTGCTCAGTACTCGGGGTGCTGGGTGCTCAATGCTCAGGGTGCTGGGTGCTCAGTACTCAGGGTGCTGGGTGCTCAGTGCTCGGGGTGCTGGGTGCTCAGTGCTCAGTACTCAGGGTGCTGGGTGCTCAGTGCTCGGGGTGCTGGGTGCTCAGTGCTCAGTACTCAGTGTGGTGGGTGCTCAGTGCTCAGGGTGCTGGGTGCTCAATGCTCAGGATGCTGGGTGCTCATTGCTCAGGGTGCTGGGTACTCAGTGCTCAGGGTGCTGGGTACTCAGTGCTCAGGATGCTGGGTGCTCAGTACTCAGGGTGCTGGGTGCTCAGTACTCAGGGTGCTCAGTGCTCAGTACTCAGGGTGCTCAGTGCTCAGTACTCAGGGTGCTCAGTGCTCGGGGTGCTGGGTGCTCAGTCCTCAGGGTGCTGGGTGCTCTGTGCTCAGGTTGCTCGGTGCTCAGTGCTCAGGGTGCTGGGTGCTCAGTACTCATGGTGCTGGGTGCTCAGTGCTCTGGGTGCTGGGTGCTCAGTACTCAGGGTGCTGGGTGCTCAGTGCTCAGGGTGCTGGGTGCTCAGTGCTCAGGGTGCTCGGTGCTTAGTACTCAGGGTGCTCAGTGCTCGGGGTGCTGGGTGCTCAGTGCTCGGGGTGCTGGGTGCTCAGTGCTCGGGGTGCTGGGTGCTCAGTGCTCGGGGTTCTGGGTTCTCAGTGCTCGGGGTGCTCGGTGCTCAGTACTCAGGGTGCTGGGTGCTCAGTGCTCAGGGTGCTGGGTGCTCAGTACTCAGGGTGCTGGGTGCTCGGTGCTCAGTACGCTGGGTGCTCAGTACTCAGGGTGCTGGCTGCTCAGTACTCAGGGTGCTCGGTGCTCAGTACTCAGGGTGCTGGGTGCTCAGTGCTCGGGGTGCTGGGTGCTCATTACTCAGGGTGCTGGGTGCTCAGTACTCAGGGTGCTCAGTGCTTGCGGTGCTGGGTGCTCAGTACTCAGGGTGCTCAGTGCTTGGGGTGTTGGGTGCTCAGTACTCAGGGTGCTGGGTGCTAAGTGCTCAGGGTGTTGGGTGCTCAGTACTCAGGGTGCTGGGTGCTCAGTACTCAGGGTGCTGGGTGCTCAGTGCTCGGGGTGCTGGGTGCTCAGTGCTCGGGGTGCTGGGTGCTCAGTGCTCGGGGTGCTGGTTGCTCAGTGCTCAGGGTGTTGGGTGCTCAGTGCTCAGGGTGCTGGGTGCTCAGTGTTCGGGTGCTGGGTGCTCAGTGCTCGGGGTGCTGGGTGCTCAGTGCTCAGTACTCAGTGTGGTGGGTGCTCAGTGCTCAGGGTGCTGGGTGCTCAATGCTCAGGATGCTGGGTGCTCAGTGCTCAGGGTGCTGGGTACTCAGTGCTCAGGGTGCTGGGTACTCAGTGCTCGGGATGCTGGGTGCTCAGTACTCAGGGTGCTGGGTGCTCAGTACTCAGGGTGCTCAGTGCTCAGTACTCAGGGTGCTCAGTGCTCAGTACTCAGGGTGCTCAGTGCTCGGGGTGCTGGGTGCTCAGTCCTCAGGCTGCTGGGTGCTCTGTGCTCAGGTTGCTCGGTGCTCAGTGCTCAGGGTGCTGGGTGCTCAGTACTCATGGTGCTGGGTGCTCAGTGCTCGGGGTGCTGGGTGCTCAGTACTCAGGGTGCTGGGTGCTCAGTGCAAGGGTGCTGGGTGCTCAGTGCTCAGAGTGCTCGGTGCTTAGTACTCAGGGTGCTCGGTGCTCGGGGTGCTGGGTGCTCAGTGCTCGGGGTGCTGGGTGCTCAGTGCTCGGGGTGCTGGGTGCTCAGTACTCATGGTGCTGGGTGCTCAGTGCTCGGGGTGCTGGGTGCTCAGTACTCAGGGTGCTGGGTGCTCAGTGCAAGGGTGCTGGGTGCTCAGTGCTCAGAGTGCTCGGTGCTTAGTACTCAGGGTGCTCGGTGCTCGGGGTGCTGGGTGCTCAGTGCTCGGGGTGCTGGGTGCTCAGTGCTCGGGGTGCTGGGTGCTCAGTGCTCGGGGTGCTGGCTGCTCAGTGCTCGGGGTGCTGGGTGCTCAGTACTCAGGGTGCTGGGTGCTCAGTGCTCGGGGTGCTGGGTGCTCAGTGCTCGGGGTGCTCAGAGCTCAGTACTCAGTGTGCTGGGTGCTCAGTGCTCGGGGTGCTCGGTGCTCAGTACTCAGGGTGCTCGGTGCTCAGTACTCAGGGTGCTGGGTGCTCAGTGCTCGGGGTGCTGGGTGCTCATTACTCAGGGTGCTGGGTGCTCAGTACTCAGGGTGCTCAGTGCTTGGGGTGTTGGGTGCTCAGTACTCAGGGTGCTGGGTGCTCAGTGCTCGGGGTGCTGGGTGCTCAGTGCTCGGGGTGCTGGGTGCTCAGTACTCAGGGTGCTGGGTGCTCAGTGCTCAGGGTGCTGGGTGCTCAGTACTCAGGGTGCTGGGTGCTCAGTACTCCGGGTGCTGGGTGCTCAGTGCTCGGGGTGCTCGGTGCTCAGTGCTCAGGGTGCTGGGTGCTCAGAACTCAGGGTGCTCATTGCTCAGGGTGCTGGGTGCTCAGTACTCAGGGTGCTGGGTGCTCAGTACTCATGGTGCTCAGTGATCAGTACTCAGGGTGCTCAGTGCTCAGTATTCAGGGTGCTCAGTGCTCAGGGTGCTGGGTGCTCAGTGCTCGGGGTGCTGGGTGCTCAGTGCTCAGGGTGCTGGGTGCTCAGTACTCAGGGTGCTCAGTACTCAGGGTGCTGGGTGCTCAGTGCTCAGGGTGCTGGGTGCTCAGTGCTCAGGGTGCTGGGTGCTCAGTGCTCAGGGTGCTCGGTGCTCAGTGCTCAGGTTGCTGGGTGCTCAGTACTCAGGGTGCTGGGAGCTCAGTACTCAGGGTGCTCATTGCTCAGTACTCAGGGTGCTCAGTGCTCAGTACTCAGGGTGCTCAGTGCTCAGGTTGCTGGGTGCTCAGTGCTCGGGGTGCTGTGTGCTCAGTCCTCAGGGTGCTGGGTGCACAGTGCTCAGGGTGCTCGGTGTTCAGTGCTCAGGGTGCTGGGTGCTCAGTACTCAGGGTGCTGGGTGCTCAGTGCTCGGGTGCTGGGTGCTCAGTACTCAGGGTGCTGTGTGCTCAGTACTCGGGTGCTGGGTTCTCAGTGCTCAGGGTGCTGGGTGCTCAGTGCTCGGGGTGCTGGGTGTTCAGTGCTCAGTACTCAGGGTGCTGGGTGCTCAGTGCTCGGGGTGCTGGGTGCTCAGTGCTCATTACTCAGGGTGCTGGGTGCTCAGTGCTCAGGGTGCTGGGTGCTCAGTGCTCAGGGTGCTGGGTGCGCAGTGCTCAGGGTGCTGGGTACTCAGTGCTCGGGGTGCTGGGTGCTCAGTACTCAGGGTGCTGGGTGCTCAGTACTCAGGGTGCTGGGTGCTCAGTGCTCGGGGTGCTGGGTGCTCAGTGCTCGTGGTGCTCGCTGCTCAGTACTCAGGGTGCTGGGTGCTCAGTGTTCGGGGTGCTCAGTACTCAGGGTGCTGTGTGTTCAGTGCTCAGGGTGCTGGGTGCTCAGTACTCAGAGTGCTCGGTGCTCAGTACTCAGGGTGCTCAGTGCTCAGTACTCAGGGTGCTCAGGCTCAGTGCTCAGGGTGCTGGGTGCTCAGTGCTCGGGGTGCTGGGTGCTCAGTGCTCGGTGTGCTGGGTGCTCAGTGCTCAGAGTGCTGGGTGCTCAGTACTCAGGGTGCTCGGTGCTCAGTACTCAGGGTGCTCAGTGCTGAGTACTCAAGGTGCTCGGTCCTCAGTGCTCAGGGTGCTGGGTGCTCAGTACTCAGGGTGATCAGTGCTCAGTACTCAGCATGCTGGGTGCTCAGTGCTCAGGGTGCTCGGTCCTCAGTGCTCAGGGTGCTGGGTGCTCAGTACTCAGGGTACAGGGTGCTCAGTGCTCAGGGTGCTCAGTACTCAGGGTGCTCGGTGCTCAGTGCTCAGGGTGCTCAGTGCTCAGTACTCAGGGTGCTCAGTGCTCCGTGCTCTGGGTGCTGGGTGCTCAGTGCTCGGGGTGCTGGGTGCTCAGTGCTCAGGGTGCTGGGTGCTCAGTTCTCAGGATGCTCAGTGCTCAGGGTGCTGGGTGCTCAGGGCTCGGGGTGCTGGGTACTCAGTGCTCAGTAAACAGGGTGTTGGGTGCTCAGTGCTCGGGGTGCTGGGTGTTCAGTGCTCAGTACTCAGGGTGCTGGGTGCTCAGTGCTCGGGGTGCTGGATGCTCAGTACTCAGGGTGCTGGGTGCTCAGTGCTCAGGGTGCTGGGTTCTCAGTACTCAGGGTGCTGGGTGCTCAGTGCTCAGGGTGCTGGGTGCTCAGTACTCAGGGTGCGGGGTCCTCAGTTCTCAGGGTGCTGGGTGCTCAGTGATCGGTGTGCTCAGTACTCAGGGTGCTGTGTGTTCAGTGCTCAGGGTACTGGGTGCTCAGTACTCAGGGTTCTTGGTGCTTAGTACTCAGGGTGCTGGGTGCTCAGTACTCTGGGTGCTGGGTGCTCAGAACTCGGGGTGCTCGGTGCTCAGTACTCAGGGTGCTCATTGCTCAGTACTCAGGGTGCTCAGTGCTCAGTACTCAGGGTGCTCAGTGTTCAGGGTGCTGGGTGCTCAGTGCTCGGGGTGCTGTGTGCTCAGTACTCAGGGTGCTCATTGCTCAGTACTCAGGGTGCTCAGTGCTCAGGGTGCTGGGTGCTCAGTGCCCGGGGTGCTGGGTGCTCAGTCCTCAGGGTGCTGGGTGCTCAGTGCTCAGTACTCAGGGTGCTGGGTGCTCAGTGCTCGGGGTGCTGGGTGCTCAGTGCTCAGTACTCAGGGTGCTGGGTCCTCAGTGCTTGGGGTGCTGGGTGCTTAGTACTCAGGGTGCTCAGTGCTTGGGGTGTTGGGTGCTCAGTACTCAGGGTGCTGGGTGCTCAGTGCTCAGGGTGTTGGGTGCTCAGTACTCAGGGTGCTGTGTGCTCAGTACTCAGGGTGCTGGGTGCTCAGTGCTCGGGGTGCTGGGTGCTCAGTGCTCGGGGTGCTGGCTGCTCAGTGCTCGGGGTGCTGGGTGCTCAGTACTCAGGGTGCTGGGTGCTCAGTGCTCGGGGTGCTGGGTGCTCAGTGCTCGGGGTGCTCAGAGCTCAGTACTCAGTGTGCTGGGTGCTCAGTGCTCGGGGTGCTCGGTGCTCAGTACTCAGGGTGCTGGGTGCTCAGTGCTCGGGGTGCTCGGTGCTCAGTACGTTGGGTGCTCACTACTCAGGGTGCTGGGTGCTCAGTGCTCAGGGTGCTGGGTGCTCAGTGTTCAGGGTGCTAGGTGCTCAGTGCTCAGGGTGCTGGGTGCTCAGTACTCAGGGTGCTGGGTGCGCAGTGCTCAGGGTGCTGGGTGCTCAGTGCTCAAGGTGCAGGGTGCTCAGTGCTCAGGGTGCTGGGTGCTCAGTACTCGGGGTGCTGGGTGCTCAATGCTCAGGGTGCTGGGTGCTCAGTACTCAGGGTGCTGGGTGATCAGTACTCGTGTGCTGGGTGCTCAGTGCTCAGGGTGCTGGGTGCTCAGTGCTCGGGGTGCTGGGTGCTCAGTGCTCAGTACTCAGGGTGCTGGGTGCTCAGTGCTCGGGGTGCTGGGTGCTCAGTGCTCAGTACTCAGTGTGGTGGGTGCTCAGTGCTCAGGGTGCTGGGTGCTCAATGCGCAGGATGCTGGGTGCTCATTGCTCAGGGTGCTGGGTACTCAGTGCTCAGGGTGCTGGGTACTCAGTGCTCAGGATGCTGGGTGCTCAGTACTCAGGGTGCTGGGTGCTCAGTACTCAGGGTGCTCAGTGCTCAGTACTCAGGGTGCTCAGTGCTCAGTACTCAGGGTGCTCAGTGCTCGGGGTGCTGGGTGCTCAGTCCTCAGGGTGCTGGGTGCTCTGTGCTCAGGTTGCTCGGTGCTCAGTGCTCAGGGTGCTGGGTGCTCAGTACTCATGGTGCTGGGTGCTCAGTGCTCTGGGTGCTGGGTGCTCAGTACTCAGGGTGCTGGGTGCTCAGTGCTCAGGGTGCTGGGTGCTCAGTGCTCAGGGTGCTCGGTGCTTAGTACTCAGGGTGCTCAGTGCTCGGGGTGCTGGGTGCTCAGTGCTCGGGGTGCTGGGTGCTCAGTGCTCGGGGTGCTGGGTGCTCAGTGCTCGGGGTTCTGGGTTCTCAGTGCTCGGGGTGCTCGGTGCTCAGTACTCAGGGTGCTGGGTGCTCAGTGCTCAGGGTGCTGGGTGCTCAGTACTCAGGGTGCTGGGTGCTCGGTGCTCAGTACGCTGGGTGCTCAGTACTCAGGGTGCTGGCTGCTCAGTACTCAGGGTGCTCGGTGCTCAGTACTCAGGGTGCTGGGTGCTCAGTGCTCGGGGTGCTGGGTGCTCATTACTCAGGGTGCTGGGTGCTCAGTACTCAGGGTGCTCAGTGCTTGCGGTGCTGGGTGCTCAGTACTCAGGGTGCTCAGTGCTTGGGGTGTTGGGTGCTCAGTACTCAGGGTGCTGGGTGCTAAGTGCTCAGGGTGTTGGGTGCTCAGTACTCAGGGTGCTGGGTGCTCAGTACTCAGGGTGCTGGGTGCTCAGTGCTCGGGGTGCTGGGTGCTCAGTGCTCGGGGTGCTGGGTGCTCAGTGCTCGGGGTGCTGGTTGCTCAGTGCTCAGGGTGTTGGGTGCTCAGTGCTCAGGGTGCTGGGTGCTCAGTGTTCGGGTGCTGGGTGCTCAGTGCTCGGGGTGCTGGGTGCTCAGTGCTCAGTACTCAGTGTGGTGGGTGCTCAGTGCTCAGGGTGCTGGGTGCTCAATGCTCAGGATGCTGGGTGCTCAGTGCTCAGGGTGCTGGGTACTCAGTGCTCAGGGTGCTGGGTACTCAGTGCTCGGGATGCTGGGTGCTCAGTACTCAGGGTGCTGGGTGCTCAGTACTCAGGGTGCTCAGTGCTCAGTACTCAGGGTGCTCAGTGCTCAGTACTCAGGGTGCTCAGTGCTCGGGGTGCTGGGTGCTCAGTCCTCAGGCTGCTGGGTGCTCTGTGCTCAGGTTGCTCGGTGCTCAGTGCTCAGGGTGCTGGGTGCTCAGTACTCATGGTGCTGGGTGCTCAGTGCTCGGGGTGCTGGGTGCTCAGTACTCAGGGTGCTGGGTGCTCAGTGCAAGGGTGCTGGGTGCTCAGTGCTCAGAGTGCTCGGTGCTTAGTACTCAGGGTGCTCGGTGCTCGGGGTGCTGGGTGCTCAGTGCTCGGGGTGCTGGGTGCTCAGTGCTCGGGGTGCTGGGTGCTCAGTACTCATGGTGCTGGGTGCTCAGTGCTCGGGGTGCTGGGTGCTCAGTACTCAGGGTGCTGGGTGCTCAGTGCAAGGGTGCTGGGTGCTCAGTGCTCAGAGTGCTCGGTGCTTAGTACTCAGGGTGCTCGGTGCTCGGGGTGCTGGGTGCTCAGTGCTCGGGGTGCTGGGTGCTCAGTGCTCGGGGTGCTGGGTGCTCAGTGCTCGGGGTGCTGGCTGCTCAGTGCTCGGGGTGCTGGGTGCTCAGTACTCAGGGTGCTGGGTGCTCAGTGCTCGGGGTGCTGGGTGCTCAGTGCTCGGGGTGCTCAGAGCTCAGTACTCAGTGTGCTGGGTGCTCAGTGCTCGGGGTGCTCGGTGCTCAGTACTCAGGGTGCTCGGTGCTCAGTACTCAGGGTGCTGGGTGCTCAGTGCTCGGGGTGCTGGGTGCTCATTACTCAGGGTGCTGGGTGCTCAGTACTCAGGGTGCTCAGTGCTTGGGGTGTTGGGTGCTCAGTACTCAGGGTGCTGGGTGCTCAGTGCTCGGGGTGCTGGGTGCTCAGTGCTCGGGGTGCTGGGTGCTCAGTGCTCGGGGTGCTGGCTGCTCAGTGCTCAGGGTGTTGGGTGCTCAGTGCTCAGGGTGCTGGGTGCTCAGTGTTCGGGTGCTGGGTGCTCAGTGCTCGGGGTGCTGGGTGCTCAGTGCTCGGGGTGCTCGCTGCTCAGTGCTCGGGGTGCTGGGTGCTCAGTACTCGGGGTGCTCAGTGCTCAGGACTCAGGGTGCTGGGTGCTCAGTGCTCAGGGTGCTGGGTGCTCAGTGCTCGGGGTGCTTGCTGCTCGGTGCTCACATTGCTGGGTGCTCAGTACTCGGGGTGCTGGGTGCTCAGTACTCAGGGAGCTGGGTGCTCAGTGCTCGGGGTGCTGGGTGTTCAGTGCTCGGGGTGCTGGGTGCTCAGTGCTCGGGGTGCTGCGTGCTCAGTGCTCGGGGTGCTGGGTGCTCAGTGCTCGGGGTTCTGGGTGCTCAGTTCTCGGGGTACTCGGTGCTCAGTACTCAGGGTGCTGGGTGCTCAGTGCTCAGGGTGCTGGGTGCTCAGTCCTCAGGGTGCTGGGTGCTCAGTGCTCGGGGTGCTGCGTGCTCAGTGCTCGGGGTGCTGGGTGCTCAGTGCTCGGGGTTCTGGGTGCTCAGTTCTCGGGGTGCTCGGTGCTCAGTACTCAGGGTGCTGGGTGCTCAGTGCTCAGGGTGCTGGGTGCTCAGTACTCAGGGTGCTGGGTGCTCAGTACTCAGGGTGCTGGGTTCTCAGTGCTCAGGGTGCTGGGTGCTCAGTGCTCGGGGTGCTGGCTGCTCAGTGCTCAGGGTGTTGGGTGCTCAGTGCTCAGGGTGCTGGGTGCTCAGTGTTCGGGTGCTGGGTGCTCAGTGCTCGGGGTGCTTGGTGCTCAGTGCTCGGGGTGCTCGCTGCTCAGTGCTCAGGGTGTTGGGTGCTCAGTGCTCAGGGTGCTGGGTGCTCAGTACTCAGGGTGCTGGGTGCTCAGTACTCAGGGTGCTGGGTTCTCAGTGCTCGGGGTGCTGGGTGCTCAGTGCTCGGGGTGCTGGCTGCTCAGTGCTCAGGGTGTTGGGTGCTCAGTGCTCAGGGTGCTGGGTGCTCAGTACTCAGGGTGCTGGGTGCTCAGTACTCAGGGTGCTGGGTTCTCAGTGCTCGGGGTGCTGGGTGCTCAGTGCTCGGGGTGCTGGCTGCTCAGTGCTCAGGGTGTTGGGTGCTCAGTGCTCAGGGTGCTGGGTGCTCAGTGTTCGGGTGCTGGGTGCTCAGTGCTCGGGGTGCTGGGTGCTCAGTGCTCGGGGTGCTCGCTGCTCAGTGCTCGGGGTGCTGGGTGCTCAGTACTCGGGGTGCTCAGTGCTCAGGACTCAGGGTGCTGGGTGCTCAGTGCTCAGGGTGCTGGGTGCTCAGTGCTCGGGGTGCTTGCTGCTCGGTGCTCACATTGCTGGGTGCTCAGTACTCGGGGTGCTGGGTGCTCAGTACTCAGGGAGCTGGGTGCTCAGTGCTCGGGGTGCTGGGTGTTCAGTGCTAGGGGTGCTGGGTGCTCAGTGCTCGGGGTGCTGCGTGCTCAGTGCTCGGGGTGCTGGGTGCTCAGTGCTCGGGGTTCTGGGTGCTCAGTTCTCGGGGTGCTCGGTGCTCAGTACTCAGGGTGCTGGGTGCTCAGTGCTCAGGGTGCTGGGTGCTCAGTCCTCAGGGTGCTGGGTTCTCGGTGCTCAGTACGCTGGGTGCTCAGTACTCAGGGTGCTGGCTGCTCAGTACTCAGGGAGCTCGGTGCTCAGTACTCAGGGTGCTGGGTGCTCAGTGCTCGGGGTGCTGGGTGCTCATTACTCAGGGTGCTGGGTGCTCGGTACTCAGGCTGCTCAGTGATTGGGGTGCTGGGTGCTCAGTACTCAGGGTGCTCAGTGCTTGGGGTGTTGGGTCCTCAGTACTCAGGGTGCTGGGTGCTCAGTGCTCAGGGTGTTGGGTGCTCAGTACTCAGGGTGCTGGGTGCTCAGTGCTCGGGGTGCTCGGTGCTCAGTGCTCGGGGTGCTGGGTGCTCAGTGCTCGGGGTGCTGGCTGCTCAGTGCTCAGGGTGTTGGGTGCTCAGTGCTCAGGGTGCTGGGTGCTCAGTTTTCGGGGTGCTGGGTGCTCAGTGCTCGGGGTGCTGGGTGCTCAGTGCTCAGGGTGCTGGGTGCTCAGTGCTCAGGGTGCTGGGTGCTCAGTACTCAGGGTGCTGGGTGCTCAGTACTCAGGGTGCTCAGTGCTTGCGGTGCTGGGTGCTCAGTACTCAGGGTGCTCAGTGCTTGGGGTGTTGGGTGCTCAGTACTCAGGGTGCTGGGTGCTAAGTGCTCAGGGTGTTGGGTGCTCAGTACTCAGGGTGCTGGGTGCTCAGTACTCAGGGTGCTGGGTGCTCAGTGCTCGGGGTGCTGGGTGCTCAGTGCTCGGGGTGCTGGGTGCTCAGTGCTCGGGGTGCTGGTTGCTCAGTGCTCAGGGTGTTGGGTGCTCAGTGCTCAGGGTGCTGGGTGCTCAGTGTTCGGGTGCTGGGTGCTCAGTGCTCGGGGTGCTGGGTGCTCAGTGCTCAGTACTCAGTGTGGTGGGTGCTCAGTGCTCAGGGTGCTGGGTGCTCAATGCTCAGGATGCTGGGTGCTCAGTGCTCAGGGTGCTGGGTACTCAGTGCTCAGGGTGCTGGGTACTCAGTGCTCGGGATGCTGGGTGCTCAGTACTCAGGGTGCTGGGTGCTCAGTACTCAGGGTGCTCAGTGCTCAGTACTCAGGGTGCTCAGTGCTCAGTACTCAGGGTGCTCAGTGCTCGGGGTGCTGGGTGCTCAGTCCTCAGGCTGCTGGGTGCTCTGTGCTCAGGTTGCTCGGTGCTCAGTGCTCAGGGTGCTGGGTGCTCAGTACTCATGGTGCTGGGTGCTCAGTGCTCGGGGTGCTGGGTGCTCAGTACTCAGGGTGCTGGGTGCTCAGTGCAAGGGTGCTGGGTGCTCAGTGCTCAGAGTGCTCGGTGCTTAGTACTCAGGGTGCTCGGTGCTCGGGGTGCTGGGTGCTCAGTGCTCGGGGTGCTGGGTGCTCAGTGCTCGGGGTGCTGGGTGCTCAGTACTCATGGTGCTGGGTGCTCAGTGCTCGGGGTGCTGGGTGCTCAGTACTCAGGGTGCTGGGTGCTCAGTGCAAGGGTGCTGGGTGCTCAGTGCTCAGAGTGCTCGGTGCTTAGTACTCAGGGTGCTCGGTGCTCGGGGTGCTGGGTGCTCAGTGCTCGGGGTGCTGGGTGCTCAGTGCTCGGGGTGCTGGGTGCTCAGTGCTCGGGGTGCTGGCTGCTCAGTGCTCGGGGTGCTGGGTGCTCAGTACTCAGGGTGCTGGGTGCTCAGTGCTCGGGGTGCTGGGTGCTCAGTGCTCGGGGTGCTCAGAGCTCAGTACTCAGTGTGCTGGGTGCTCAGTGCTCGGGGTGCTCGGTGCTCAGTACTCAGGGTGCTCGGTGCTCAGTACTCAGGGTGCTGGGTGCTCAGTGCTCGGGGTGCTGGGTGCTCATTACTCAGGGTGCTGGGTGCTCAGTACTCAGGGTGCTCAGTGCTTGGGGTGTTGGGTGCTCAGTACTCAGGGTGCTGGGTGCTCAGTGCTCGGGGTGCTGGGTGCTCAGTGCTCGGGGTGCTGGGTGCTCAGTGCTCGGGGTGCTGGCTGCTCAGTGCTCAGGGTGTTGGGTGCTCAGTGCTCAGGGTGCTGGGTGCTCAGTGTTCGGGTGCTGGGTGCTCAGTGCTCGGGGTGCTGGGTGCTCAGTGCTCGGGGTGCTCGCTGCTCAGTGCTCGGGGTGCTGGGTGCTCAGTACTCGGGGTGCTCAGTGCTCAGGACTCAGGGTGCTGGGTGCTCAGTGCTCAGGGTGCTGGGTGCTCAGTGCTCGGGGTGCTTGCTGCTCGGTGCTCACATTGCTGGGTGCTCAGTACTCGGGGTGCTGGGTGCTCAGTACTCAGGGAGCTGGGTGCTCAGTGCTCGGGGTGCTGGGTGTTCAGTGCTCGGGGTGCTGGGTGCTCAGTGCTCGGGGTGCTGCGTGCTCAGTGCTCGGGGTGCTGGGTGCTCAGTGCTCGGGGTTCTGGGTGCTCAGTTCTCGGGGTACTCGGTGCTCAGTACTCAGGGTGCTGGGTGCTCAGTGCTCAGGGTGCTGGGTGCTCAGTCCTCAGGGTGCTGGGTGCTCAGTGCTCGGGGTGCTGCGTGCTCAGTGCTCGGGGTGCTGGGTGCTCAGTGCTCGGGGTTCTGGGTGCTCAGTTCTCGGGGTGCTCGGTGCTCAGTACTCAGGGTGCTGGGTGCTCAGTGCTCAGGGTGCTGGGTGCTCAGTACTCAGGGTGCTGGGTGCTCAGTACTCAGGGTGCTGGGTTCTCAGTGCTCAGGGTGCTGGGTGCTCAGTGCTCGGGGTGCTGGCTGCTCAGTGCTCAGGGTGTTGGGTGCTCAGTGCTCAGGGTGCTGGGTGCTCAGTGTTCGGGTGCTGGGTGCTCAGTGCTCGGGGTGCTTGGTGCTCAGTGCTCGGGGTGCTCGCTGCTCAGTGCTCAGGGTGTTGGGTGCTCAGTGCTCAGGGTGCTGGGTGCTCAGTACTCAGGGTGCTGGGTGCTCAGTACTCAGGGTGCTGGGTTCTCAGTGCTCGGGGTGCTGGGTGCTCAGTGCTCGGGGTGCTGGGTGCTCAGTGCTCGGGGTGCTCAGAGCTCAGTACTCAGTGTGCTGGGTGCTCAGTGCTCGGGGTGCTCGGTGCTCAGTACTCAGGGTGCTCGGTGCTCAGTACTCAGGGTGCTGGGTGCTCAGTGCTCGGGGTGCTGGGTGCTCATTACTCAGGGTGCTGGGTGCTCAGTACTCAGGGTGCTCAGTGCTTGGGGTGTTGGGTGCTCAGTACTCAGGGTGCTGGGTGCTCAGTGCTCGGGGTGCTGGGTGCTCAGTGCTCGGGGTGCTGGGTGCTCAGTACTCAGGGTGCTGGGTGCTCAGTGCTCAGGGTGCTGGGTGCTCAGTACTCAGGGTGCTGGGTGCTCAGTACTCCGGGTGCTGGGTGCTCAGTGCTCGGGGTGCTCGGTGCTCAGTGCTCAGGGTGCTGGGTGCTCAGAACTCAGGGTGCTCATTGCTCAGGGTGCTGGGTGCTCAGTACTCAGGGTGCTGGGTGCTCAGTACTCATGGTGCTCAGTGATCAGTACTCAGGGTGCTCAGTGCTCAGTATTCAGGGTGCTCAGTGCTCAGGGTGCTGGGTGCTCAGTGCTCGGGGTGCTGGGTGCTCAGTGCTCAGGGTGCTGGGTGCTCAGTACTCAGGGTGCTCAGTACTCAGGGTGCTGGGTGCTCAGTGCTCAGGGTGCTGGGTGCTCAGTGCTCAGGGTGCTGGGTGCTCAGTGCTCAGGGTGCTCGGTGCTCAGTGCTCAGGTTGCTGGGTGCTCAGTACTCAGGGTGCTGGGAGCTCAGTACTCAGGGTGCTCATTGCTCAGTACTCAGGGTGCTCAGTGCTCAGTACTCAGGGTGCTCAGTGCTCAGGTTGCTGGGTGCTCAGTGCTCGGGGTGCTGTGTGCTCAGTCCTCAGGGTGCTGGGTGCACAGTGCTCAGGGTGCTCGGTGTTCAGTGCTCAGGGTGCTGGGTGCTCAGTACTCAGGGTGCTGGGTGCTCAGTGCTCGGGTGCTGGGTGCTCAGTACTCAGGGTGCTGTGTGCTCAGTACTCGGGTGCTGGGTTCTCAGTGCTCAGGGTGCTGGGTGCTCAGTGCTCGGGGTGCTGGGTGTTCAGTGCTCAGTACTCAGGGTGCTGGGTGCTCAGTGCTCGGGGTGCTGGGTGCTCAGTGCTCATTACTCAGGGTGCTGGGTGCTCAGTGCTCAGGGTGCTGGGTGCTCAGTGCTCAGGGTGCTGGGTGCGCAGTGCTCAGGGTGCTGGGTACTCAGTGCTCGGGGTGCTGGGTGCTCAGTACTCAGGGTGCTGGGTGCTCAGTACTCAGGGTGCTGGGTGCTCAGTGCTCGGGGTGCTGGGTGCTCAGTGCTCGTGGTGCTCGCTGCTCAGTACTCAGGGTGCTGGGTGCTCAGTGTTCGGGGTGCTCAGTACTCAGGGTGCTGTGTGTTCAGTGCTCAGGGTGCTGGGTGCTCAGTACTCAGAGTGCTCGGTGCTCAGTACTCAGGGTGCTCAGTGCTCAGTACTCAGGGTGCTCAGGCTCAGTGCTCAGGGTGCTGGGTGCTCAGTGCTCGGGGTGCTGGGTGCTCAGTGCTCGGTGTGCTGGGTGCTCAGTGCTCAGAGTGCTGGGTGCTCAGTACTCAGGGTGCTCGGTGCTCAGTACTCAGGGTGCTCAGTGCTGAGTACTCAAGGTGCTCGGTCCTCAGTGCTCAGGGTGCTGGGTGCTCAGTACTCAGGGTGATCAGTGCTCAGTACTCAGCATGCTGGGTGCTCAGTGCTCAGGGTGCTCGGTCCTCAGTGCTCAGGGTGCTGGGTGCTCAGTACTCAGGGTACAGGGTGCTCAGTGCTCAGGGTGCTCAGTACTCAGGGTGCTCGGTGCTCAGTGCTCAGGGTGCTCAGTGCTCAGTACTCAGGGTGCTCAGTGCTCCGTGCTCTGGGTGCTGGGTGCTCAGTGCTCGGGGTGCTGGGTGCTCAGTGCTCAGGGTGCTGGGTGCTCAGTTCTCAGGATGCTCAGTGCTCAGGGTGCTGGGTGCTCAGGGCTCGGGGTGCTGGGTACTCAGTGCTCAGTAAACAGGGTGTTGGGTGCTCAGTGCTCGGGGTGCTGGGTGTTCAGTGCTCAGTACTCAGGGTGCTGGGTGCTCAGTGCTCGGGGTGCTGGATGCTCAGTACTCAGGGTGCTGGGTGCTCAGTGCTCAGGGTGCTGGGTTCTCAGTACTCAGGGTGCTGGGTGCTCAGTGCTCAGGGTGCTGGGTGCTCAGTACTCAGGGTGCGGGGTCCTCAGTTCTCAGGGTGCTGGGTGCTCAGTGATCGGTGTGCTCAGTACTCAGGGTGCTGTGTGTTCAGTGCTCAGGGTACTGGGTGCTCAGTACTCAGGGTTCTTGGTGCTTAGTACTCAGGGTGCTGGGTGCTCAGTACTCTGGGTGCTGGGTGCTCAGAACTCGGGGTGCTCGGTGCTCAGTACTCAGGGTGCTCATTGCTCAGTACTCAGGGTGCTCAGTGCTCAGGGTGCTGGGTGCTCAGTACTCTGGGTGCTGGGTGCTCAGTGCTCGGGGTGCTGTGTGCTCAGTACTCAGGGTGCTCAGTGCTCAGTACTCAGGGTGCTCAGTGCTCAGGGTGCTGGGTGCTCAGTGCCCGGGGTGCTGGGTGCTCAGTCCTCAGGGTGCTGGGTGCTCAGTGCTCAGTACTCAGGGTGCTGGGTGCTCAGTGCTCGGGGTGCTGGGTGCTCAGTGCTCAGTACTCAGGGTGCTGGGTCCTCAGTGCTTGGGGTGCTGGGTGCTTAGTACTCAGGGTGCTCAGTGCTTGGGGTGTTGGGTGCTCAGTACTCAGGGTGCTGGGTGCTCAGTGCTCAGGGTGTTGGGTGCTCAGTACTCAGGGTGCTGTGTGCTCAGTACTCAGGGTGCTGGGTGCTCAGTGCTCGGGGTGCTGGGTGCTCAGTGCTCGGGGTGCTGGCTGCTCAGTGCTCGGGGTGCTGGGTGCTCAGTACTCAGGGTGCTGGGTGCTCAGTGCTCGGGGTGCTGGGTGCTCAGTGCTCGGGGTGCTCAGAGCTCAGTACTCAGTGTGCTGGGTGCTCAGTGCTCGGGGTGCTCGGTGCTCAGTACTCAGGGTGCTGGGTGCTCAGTGCTCGGTGTGCTCGGTGCTCAGTACGTTGGGTGCTCACTACTCAGGGTGCTGGGTGCTCAGTGCTCAGGGTGCTGGGTGCTCAGTGTTCAGGGTGCTAGGTGCTCAGTGCTCAGGGTGCTGGGTGCTCAGTACTCAGGGTGCTGGGTGCGCAGTGCTCAGGGTGCTGGGTGCTCAGTGCTCAAGGTGCAGGGTGCTCAGTGCTCAGGGTGCTGGGTGCTCAGTACTCGGGGTGCTGGGTGCTCAATGCTCAGGGTGCTGGGTGCTCAGTACTCAGGGTGCTGGGTGATCAGTACTCGTGTGCTGGGTGCTCAGTGCTCAGGGTGCTGGGTGCTCAGTGCTCGGGGTGCTGGGTGCTCAGTGCTCAGTACTCAGGGTGCTGGGTGCTCAGTGCTCGGGGTGCTGGGTGCTCAGTGCTCAGTACTCAGTGTGGTGGGTGCTCAGTGCTCAGGGTGCTGGGTGCTCAATGCGCAGGATGCTGGGTGCTCATTGCTCAGGGTGCTGGGTACTCAGTGCTCAGGGTGCTGGGTACTCAGTGCTCAGGATGCTGGGTGCTCAGTACTCAGGGTGCTGGGTGCTCAGTACTCAGGGTGCTCAGTGCTCAGTACTCAGGGTGCTCAGTGCTCAGTACTCAGGGTGCTCAGTGCTCGGGGTGCTGGGTGCTCAGTCCTCAGGGTGCTGGGTGCTCTGTGCTCAGGTTGCTCGGTGCTCAGTGCTCAGGGTGCTGGGTGCTCAGTACTCATGGTGCTGGGTGCTCAGTGCTCTGGGTGCTGGGTGCTCAGTACTCAGGGTGCTGGGTGCTCAGTGCTCAGGGTGCTGGGTGCTCAGTGCTCAGGGTGCTCGGTGCTTAGTACTCAGGGTGCTCAGTGCTCGGGGTGCTGGGTGCTCAGTGCTCGGGGTGCTGGGTGCTCAGTGCTCGGGGTGCTGGGTGCTCAGTGCTCGGGGTTCTGGGTTCTCAGTGCTCGGGGTGCTCGGTGCTCAGTACTCAGGGTGCTGGGTGCTCAGTGCTCAGGGTGCTGGGTGCTCAGTACTCAGGGTGCTGGGTGCTCGGTGCTCAGTACGCTGGGTGCTCAGTACTCAGGGTGCTGGCTGCTCAGTACTCAGGGTGCTCGGTGCTCAGTACTCAGGGTGCTGGGTGCTCAGTGCTCGGGGTGCTGGGTGCTCATTACTCAGGGTGCTGGGTGCTCAGTACTCAGGGTGCTCAGTGCTTGCGGTGCTGGGTGCTCAGTACTCAGGGTGCTCAGTGCTTGGGGTGTTGGGTGCTCAGTACTCAGGGTGCTGGGTGCTAAGTGCTCAGGGTGTTGGGTGCTCAGTACTCAGGGTGCTGGGTGCTCAGTACTCAGGGTGCTGGGTGCTCAGTGCTCGGGGTGCTGGGTGCTCAGTGCTCGGGGTGCTGGGTGCTCAGTGCTCGGGGTGCTGGTTGCTCAGTGCTCAGGGTGTTGGGTGCTCAGTGCTCAGGGTGCTGGGTGCTCAGTGTTCGGGTGCTGGGTGCTCAGTGCTCGGGGTGCTGGGTGCTCAGTGCTCAGTACTCAGTGTGGTGGGTGCTCAGTGCTCAGGGTGCTGGGTGCTCAATGCTCAGGATGCTGGGTGCTCAGTGCTCAGGGTGCTGGGTACTCAGTGCTCAGGGTGCTGGGTACTCAGTGCTCGGGATGCTGGGTGCTCAGTACTCAGGGTGCTGGGTGCTCAGTACTCAGGGTGCTCAGTGCTCAGTACTCAGGGTGCTCAGTGCTCAGTACTCAGGGTGCTCAGTGCTCGGGGTGCTGGGTGCTCAGTCCTTAGGCTGCTGGGTGCTCTGTGCTCAGGTTGCTCGGTGCTCAGTGCTCAGGGTGCTGGGTGCTCAGTACTCATGGTGCTGGGTGCTCAGTGCTCGGGGTGCTGGGTGCTCAGTACTCAGGGTGCTGGGTGCTCAGTGCAAGGGTGCTGGGTGCTCAGTGCTCAGAGTGCTCGGTGCTTAGTACTCAGGGTGCTCGGTGCTCGGGGTGCTGGGTGCTCAGTGCTCGGGGTGCTGGGTGCTCAGTGCTCGGGGTGCTGGGTGCTCAGTACTCATGGTGCTGGGTGCTCAGTGCTCGGGGTGCTGGGTGCTCAGTACTCAGGGTGCTGGGTGCTCAGTGCAAGGGTGCTGGGTGCTCAGTGCTCAGAGTGCTCGGTGCTTAGTACTCAGGGTGCTCGGTGCTCGGGGTGCTGGGTGCTCAGTGCTCGGGGTGCTGGGTGCTCAGTGCTCGGGGTGCTGGGTGCTCAGTGCTCGGGGTGCTGGCTGCTCAGTGCTCGGGGTGCTGGGTGCTCAGTACTCAGGGTGCTGGGTGCTCAGTGCTCGGGGTGCTGGGTGCTCAGTGCTCGGGGTGCTCAGAGCTCAGTACTCAGTGTGCTGGGTGCTCAGTGCTCGGGGTGCTCGGTGCTCAGTACTCAGGGTGCTCGGTGCTCAGTACTCAGGGTGCTGGGTGCTCAGTGCTCGGGGTGCTGGGTGCTCATTACTCAGGGTGCTGGGTGCTCAGTACTCAGGGTGCTCAGTGCTTGGGGTGTTGGGTGCTCAGTACTCAGGGTGCTGGGTGCTCAGTGCTCGGGGTGCTGGGTGCTCAGTGCTCGGGGTGCTGGGTGCTCAGTGCTCGGGGTGCTGGCTGCTCAGTGCTCAGGGTGTTGGGTGCTCAGTGCTCAGGGTGCTGGGTGCTCAGTGTTCGGGTGCTGGGTGCTCAGTGCTCGGGGTGCTGGTTGCTCAGTGCTCGGGGTGCTCGCTGCTCAGTGCTCGGGGTGCTGGGTGCTCAGTACTCGGGGTGCTCAGTGCTCAGGACTCAGGGTGCTGGGTGCTCAGTGCTCAGGGTGCTGGGTGCTCAGTGCTCGGGGTGCTTGCTGCTCGGTGCTCACATTGCTGGGTGCTCAGTACTCGGGGTGCTGGGTGCTCAGTACTCAGGGAGCTGGGTGCTCAGTGCTCGGGGTGCTGGGTGTTCAGTGCTCGGGGTGCTGGGTGCTCAGTGCTCGGGGTGCTGCGTGCTCAGTGCTCGGGGTGCTGGGTGCTCAGTGCTCGGGGTTCTGGGTGCTCAGTTCTCGGGGTACTCGGTGCTCAGTACTCAGGGTGCTGGGTGCTCAGTGCTCAGGGTGCTGGGTGCTCAGTCCTCAGGGTGCTGGGTGCTCAGTGCTCGGGGTGCTGCGTGCTCAGTGCTCGGGGTGCTGGGTGCTCAGTGCTCGGGGTTCTGGGTGCTCAGTTCTCGGGGTGCTCGGTGCTCAGTACTCAGGGTGCTGGGTGCTCAGTGCTCAGGGTGCTGGGTGCTCAGTACTCAGGGTGCTGGGTGCTCAGTACTCAGGGTGCTGGGTTCTCAGTGCTCAGGGTGCTGGGTGCTCAGTGCTCGGGGTGCTGGCTGCTCAGTGCTCAGGGTGTTGGGTGCTCAGTGCTCAGGGTGCTGGGTGCTCAGTGTTCGGGTGCTGGGTGCTCAGTGCTCGGGGTGCTTGGTGCTCAGTGCTCGGGGTGCTCGCTGCTCAGTGCTCAGGGTGTTGGGTGCTCAGTGCTCAGGGTGCTGGGTGCTCAGTACTCAGGGTGCTGGGTGCTCAGTACTCAGGGTGCTGGGTTCTCAGTGCTCGGGGTGCTGGGTGCTCAGTGCTCGGGGTGCTGGCTGCTCAGTGCTCAGGGTGTTGGGTGCTCAGTGCTCAGGGTGCTGGGTGCTCAGTACTCAGGGTGCTGGGTGCTCAGTACTCAGGGTGCTGGGTTCTCAGTGCTCGGGGTGCTGGGTGCTCAGTGCTCGGGGTGCTGGCTGCTCAGTGCTCAGGGTGTTGGGTGCTCAGTGCTCAGGGTGCTGGGTGCTCAGTGTTCGGGTGCTGGGTGCTCAGTGCTCGGGGTGCTGGGTGCTCAGTGCTCGGGGTGCTCGCTGCTCAGTGCTCGGGGTGCTGGGTGCTCAGTACTCGGGGTGCTCAGTGCTCAGGACTCAGGGTGCTGGGTGCTCAGTGCTCAGGGTGCTGGGTGCTCAGTGCTCGGGGTGCTTGCTGCTCGGTGCTCACATTGCTGGGTGCTCAGTACTCGGGGTGCTGGGTGCTCAGTACTCAGGGAGCTGGGTGCTCAGTGCTCGGGGTGCTGGGTGTTCAGTGCTAGGGGTGCTGGGTGCTCAGTGCTCGGGGTGCTGCGTGCTCAGTGCTCGGGGTGCTGGGTGCTCAGTGCTCGGGGTTCTGGGTGCTCAGTTCTCGGGGTGCTCGGTGCTCAGTACTCAGGGTGCTGGGTGCTCAGTGCTCAGGGTGCTGGGTGCTCAGTCCTCAGGGTGCTGGGTTCTCGGTGCTCAGTACGCTGGGTGCTCAGTACTCAGGGTGCTGGCTGCTCAGTACTCAGGGAGCTCGGTGCTCAGTACTCAGGGTGCTGGGTGCTCAGTGCTCGGGGTGCTGGGTGCTCATTACTCAGGGTGCTGGGTGCTCGGTACTCAGGCTGCTCAGTGATTGGGGTGCTGGGTGCTCAGTACTCAGGGTGCTCAGTGCTTGGGGTGTTGGGTCCTCAGTACTCAGGGTGCTGGGTGCTCAGTGCTCAGGGTGTTGGGTGCTCAGTACTCAGGGTGCTGGGTGCTCAGTGCTCGGGGTGCTCGGTGCTCAGTGCTCGGGGTGCTGGGTGCTCAGTGCTCGGGGTGCTGGCTGCTCAGTGCTCAGGGTGTTGGGTGCTCAGTGCTCAGGGTGCTGGGTGCTCAGTTTTCGGGGTGCTGGGTGCTCAGTGCTCGGGGTGCTGGGTGCTCAGTGCTCAGGGTGCTGGGTGCTCAGTGCTCAGGGTGCTGGGTGCTCAGTACTCAGGGTGCTGGGTGCTCAGTACTCAGGGTGCTCAGTGCTTGCGGTGCTGGGTGCTCAGTACTCAGGGTGCTCAGTGCTTGGGGTGTTGGGTGCTCAGTACTCAGGGTGCTGGGTGCTAAGTGCTCAGGGTGTTGGGTGCTCAGTACTCAGGGTGCTGGGTGCTCAGTACTCAGGGTGCTGGGTGCTCAGTGCTCGGGGTGCTGGGTGCTCAGTGCTCGGGGTGCTGGGTGCTCAGTGCTCGGGGTGCTGGTTGCTCAGTGCTCAGGGTGTTGGGTGCTCAGTGCTCAGGGTGCTGGGTGCTCAGTGTTCGGGTGCTGGGTGCTCAGTGCTCGGGGTGCTGGGTGCTCAGTGCTCAGTACTCAGTGTGGTGGGTGCTCAGTGCTCAGGGTGCTGGGTGCTCAATGCTCAGGATGCTGGGTGCTCAGTGCTCAGGGTGCTGGGTACTCAGTGCTCAGGGTGCTGGGTACTCAGTGCTCGGGATGCTGGGTGCTCAGTACTCAGGGTGCTGGGTGCTCAGTACTCAGGGTGCTCAGTGCTCAGTACTCAGGGTGCTCAGTGCTCAGTACTCAGGGTGCTCAGTGCTCGGGGTGCTGGGTGCTCAGTCCTCAGGCTGCTGGGTGCTCTGTGCTCAGGTTGCTCGGTGCTCAGTGCTCAGGGTGCTGGGTGCTCAGTACTCATGGTGCTGGGTGCTCAGTGCTCGGGGTGCTGGGTGCTCAGTACTCAGGGTGCTGGGTGCTCAGTGCAAGGGTGCTGGGTGCTCAGTGCTCAGAGTGCTCGGTGCTTAGTACTCAGGGTGCTCGGTGCTCGGGGTGCTGGGTGCTCAGTGCTCGGGGTGCTGGGTGCTCAGTGCTCGGGGTGCTGGGTGCTCAGTACTCATGGTGCTGGGTGCTCAGTGCTCGGGGTGCTGGGTGCTCAGTACTCAGGGTGCTGGGTGCTCAGTGCAAGGGTGCTGGGTGCTCAGTGCTCAGAGTGCTCGGTGCTTAGTACTCAGGGTGCTCGGTGCTCGGGGTGCTGGGTGCTCAGTGCTCGGGGTGCTGGGTGCTCAGTGCTCGGGGTGCTGGGTGCTCAGTGCTCGGGGTGCTGGCTGCTCAGTGCTCGGGGTGCTGGGTGCTCAGTACTCAGGGTGCTGGGTGCTCAGTGCTCGGGGTGCTGGGTGCTCAGTGCTCGGGGTGCTCAGAGCTCAGTACTCAGTGTGCTGGGTGCTCAGTGCTCGGGGTGCTCGGTGCTCAGTACTCAGGGTGCTCGGTGCTCAGTACTCAGGGTGCTGGGTGCTCAGTGCTCGGGGTGCTGGGTGCTCATTACTCAGGGTGCTGGGTGCTCAGTACTCAGGGTGCTCAGTGCTTGGGGTGTTGGGTGCTCAGTACTCAGGGTGCTGGGTGCTCAGTGCTCGGGGTGCTGGGTGCTCAGTGCTCGGGGTGCTGGGTGCTCAGTGCTCGGGGTGCTGGCTGCTCAGTGCTCAGGGTGTTGGGTGCTCAGTGCTCAGGGTGCTGGGTGCTCAGTGTTCGGGTGCTGGGTGCTCAGTGCTCGGGGTGCTGGGTGCTCAGTGCTCGGGGTGCTCGCTGCTCAGTGCTCGGGGTGCTGGGTGCTCAGTACTCGGGGTGCTCAGTGCTCAGGACTCAGGGTGCTGGGTGCTCAGTGCTCAGGGTGCTGGGTGCTCAGTGCTCGGGGTGCTTGCTGCTCGGTGCTCACATTGCTGGGTGCTCAGTACTCGGGGTGCTGGGTGCTCAGTACTCAGGGAGCTGGGTGCTCAGTGCTCGGGGTGCTGGGTGTTCAGTGCTCGGGGTGCTGGGTGCTCAGTGCTCGGGGTGCTGCGTGCTCAGTGCTCGGGGTGCTGGGTGCTCAGTGCTCGGGGTTCTGGGTGCTCAGTTCTCGGGGTACTCGGTGCTCAGTACTCAGGGTGCTGGGTGCTCAGTGCTCAGGGTGCTGGGTGCTCAGTCCTCAGGGTGCTGGGTGCTCAGTGCTCGGGGTGCTGCGTGCTCAGTGCTCGGGGTGCTGGGTGCTCAGTGCTCGGGGTTCTGGGTGCTCAGTTCTCGGGGTGCTCGGTGCTCAGTACTCAGGGTGCTGGGTGCTCAGTGCTCAGGGTGCTGGGTGCTCAGTACTCAGGGTGCTGGGTGCTCAGTACTCAGGGTGCTGGGTTCTCAGTGCTCAGGGTGCTGGGTGCTCAGTGCTCGGGGTGCTGGCTGCTCAGTGCTCAGGGTGTTGGGTGCTCAGTGCTCAGGGTGCTGGGTGCTCAGTGTTCGGGTGCTGGGTGCTCAGTGCTCGGGGTGCTTGGTGCTCAGTGCTCGGGGTGCTCGCTGCTCAGTGCTCAGGGTGTTGGGTGCTCAGTGCTCAGGGTGCTGGGTGCTCAGTACTCAGGGTGCTGGGTGCTCAGTACTCAGGGTGCTGGGTTCTCAGTGCTCGGGGTGCTGGGTGCTCAGTGCTCGGGGTGCTGGCTGCTCAGTGCTCAGGGTGTTGGGTGCTCAGTGCTCAGGGTGCTGGGTGCTCAGTACTCAGGGTGCTGGGTGCTCAGTACTCAGGGTGCTGGGTTCTCAGTGCTCGGGGTGCTGGGTGCTCAGTGCTCGGGGTGCTGGCTGCTCAGTGCTCAGGGTGTTGGGTGCTCAGTGCTCAGGGTGCTGGGTGCTCAGTGTTCGGGTGCTGGGTGCTCAGTGCTCGGGGTGCTGGGTGCTCAGTGCTCGGGGTGCTCGCTGCTCAGTGCTCGGGGTGCTGGGTGCTCAGTACTCGGGGTGCTCAGTGCTCAGGACTCAGGGTGCTGGGTGCTCAGTGCTCAGGGTGCTGGGTGCTCAGTGCTCGGGGTGCTTGCTGCTCGGTGCTCACATTGCTGGGTGCTCAGTACTCGGGGTGCTGGGTGCTCAGTACTCAGGGAGCTGGGTGCTCAGTGCTCGGGGTGCTGGGTGTTCAGTGCTAGGGGTGCTGGGTGCTCAGTGCTCGGGGTGCTGCGTGCTCAGTGCTCGGGGTGCTGGGTGCTCAGTGCTCGGGGTTCTGGGTGCTCAGTTCTCGGGGTGCTCGGTGCTCAGTACTCAGGGTGCTGGGTGCTCAGTGCTCAGGGTGCTGGGTGCTCAGTCCTCAGGGTGCTGGGTTCTCGGTGCTCAGTACGCTGGGTGCTCAGTACTCAGGGTGCTGGCTGCTCAGTACTCAGGGAGCTCGGTGCTCAGTACTCAGGGTGCTGGGTGCTCAGTGCTCGGGGTGCTGGGTGCTCATTACTCAGGGTGCTGGGTGCTCGGTACTCAGGCTGCTCAGTGATTGATGTGCTGGGTGCTCAGTACTCAGGGTGCTCAGTGCTTGGGGTGTTGGGTCCTCAGTACTCAGGGTGCTGGGTGCTCAGTGCTCAGGGTGTTGGGTGCTCAGTACTCAGGGTGCTGGGTGCTCAGTGCTCGGGGTGCTCGGTGCTCAGTGCTCGGGGTGCTGGGTGCTCAGTGCTCGGGGTGCTGGCTGCTCAGTGCTCAGGGTGTTGGGTGCTCAGTGCTCAGGGTGCTGGGTGCTCAGTTTTCGGGGTGCTGGGTGCTCAGTGCTCGGGGTGCTGGGTGCTCAGTGCTCAGGGTGCTGGGTGCTCAGTGCTCAGGGTGCTGGGTGCTCAGTACTCAGGGTGCTGGGTGCTCAGTACTCAGGGTGCTCAGTGCTTGCGGTGCTGGGTGCTCAGTACTCAGGGTGCTCAGTGCTTGGGGTGTTGGGTGCTCAGTACTCAGGGTGCTGGGTGCTAAGTGCTCAGGGTGTTGGGTGCTCAGTACTCAGGGTGCTGGGTGCTCAGTACTCAGGGTGCTGGGTGCTCAGTGCTCGGGGTGCTGGGTGCTCAGTGCTCGGGGTGCTGGGTGCTCAGTGCTCGGGGTGCTGGTTGCTCAGTGCTCAGGGTGTTGGGTGCTCAGTGCTCAGGGTGCTGGGTGCTCAGTGTTCGGGTGCTGGGTGCTCAGTGCTCGGGGTGCTGGGTGCTCAGTGCTCAGTACTCAGTGTGGTGGGTGCTCAGTGCTCAGGGTGCTGGGTGCTCAATGCTCAGGATGCTGGGTGCTCAGTGCTCAGGGTGCTGGGTACTCAGTGCTCAGGGTGCTGGGTACTCAGTGCTCGGGATGCTGGGTGCTCAGTACTCAGGGTGCTGGGTGCTCAGTACTCAGGGTGCTCAGTGCTCAGTACTCAGGGTGCTCAGTGCTCAGTACTCAGGGTGCTCAGTGCTCGGGGTGCTGGGTGCTCAGTCCTCAGGCTGCTGGGTGCTCTGTGCTCAGGTTGCTCGGTGCTCAGTGCTCAGGGTGCTGGGTGCTCAGTACTCATGGTGCTGGGTGCTCAGTGCTCGGGGTGCTGGGTGCTCAGTACTCAGGGTGCTGGGTGCTCAGTGCAAGGGTGCTGGGTGCTCAGTGCTCAGAGTGCTCGGTGCTTAGTACTCAGGGTGCTCGGTGCTCGGGGTGCTGGGTGCTCAGTGCTCGGGGTGCTGGGTGCTCAGTGCTCGGGGTGCTGGGTGCTCAGTACTCATGGTGCTGGGTGCTCAGTGCTCGGGGTGCTGGGTGCTCAGTACTCAGGGTGCTGGGTGCTCAGTGCAAGGGTGCTGGGTGCTCAGTGCTCAGAGTGCTCGGTGCTTAGTACTCAGGGTGCTCGGTGCTCGGGGTGCTGGGTGCTCAGTGCTCGGGGTGCTGGGTGCTCAGTGCTCGGGGTGCTGGGTGCTCAGTGCTCGGGGTGCTGGCTGCTCAGTGCTCGGGGTGCTGGGTGCTCAGTACTCAGGGTGCTGGGTGCTCAGTGCTCGGGGTGCTGGGTGCTCAGTGCTCGGGGTGCTCAGAGCTCAGTACTCAGTGTGCTGGGTGCTCAGTGCTCGGGGTGCTCGGTGCTCAGTACTCAGGGTGCTCGGTGCTCAGTACTCAGGGTGCTGGGTGCTCAGTGCTCGGGGTGCTGGGTGCTCATTACTCAGGGTGCTGGGTGCTCAGTACTCAGGGTGCTCAGTGCTTGGGGTGTTGGGTGCTCAGTACTCAGGGTGCTGGGTGCTCAGTGCTCGGGGTGCTGGGTGCTCAGTGCTCGGGGTGCTGGGTGCTCAGTGCTCGGGGTGCTGGCTGCTCAGTGCTCAGGGTGTTGGGTGCTCAGTGCTCAGGGTGCTGGGTGCTCAGTGTTCGGGTGCTGGGTGCTCAGTGCTCGGGGTGCTGGGTGCTCAGTGCTCGGGGTGCTCGCTGCTCAGTGCTCGGGGTGCTGGGTGCTCAGTACTCGGGGTGCTCAGTGCTCAGGACTCAGGGTGCTGGGTGCTCAGTGCTCAGGGTGCTGGGTGCTCAGTGCTCGGGGTGCTTGCTGCTCGGTGCTCACATTGCTGGGTGCTCAGTACTCGGGGTGCTGGGTGCTCAGTACTCAGGGAGCTGGGTGCTCAGTGCTCGGGGTGCTGGGTGTTCAGTGCTCGGGGTGCTGGGTGCTCAGTGCTCGGGGTGCTGCGTGCTCAGTGCTCGGGGTGCTGGGTGCTCAGTGCTCGGGGTTCTGGGTGCTCAGTTCTCGGGGTACTCGGTGCTCAGTACTCAGGGTGCTGGGTGCTCAGTGCTCAGGGTGCTGGGTGCTCAGTCCTCAGGGTGCTGGGTGCTCAGTGCTCGGGGTGCTGCGTGCTCAGTGCTCGGGGTGCTGGGTGCTCAGTGCTCGGGGTTCTGGGTGCTCAGTTCTCGGGGTGCTCGGTGCTCAGTACTCAGGGTGCTGGGTGCTCAGTGCTCAGGGTGCTGGGTGCTCAGTACTCAGGGTGCTGGGTGCTCAGTACTCAGGGTGCTGGGTTCTCAGTGCTCAGGGTGCTGGGTGCTCAGTGCTCGGGGTGCTGGCTGCTCAGTGCTCAGGGTGTTGGGTGCTCAGTGCTCAGGGTGCTGGGTGCTCAGTGTTCGGGTGCTGGGTGCTCAGTGCTCGGGGTGCTTGGTGCTCAGTGCTCGGGGTGCTCGCTGCTCAGTGCTCAGGGTGTTGGGTGCTCAGTGCTCAGGGTGCTGGGTGCTCAGTACTCAGGGTGCTGGGTGCTCAGTACTCAGGGTGCTGGGTTCTCAGTGCTCGGGGTGCTGGGTGCTCAGTGCTCGGGGTGCTGGGTGCTCAGTGCTCGGGGTGCTCAGAGCTCAGTACTCAGTGTGCTGGGTGCTCAGTGCTCGGGGTGCTCGGTGCTCAGTACTCAGGGTGCTCGGTGCTCAGTACTCAGGGTGCTGGGTGCTCAGTGCTCGGGGTGCTGGGTGCTCATTACTCAGGGTGCTGGGTGCTCAGTACTCAGGGTGCTCAGTGCTTGGGGTGTTGGGTGCTCAGTACTCAGGGTGCTGGGTGCTCAGTGCTCGGGGTGCTGGGTGCTCAGTGCTCGGGGTGCTGGGTGCTCAGTACTCAGGGTGCTGGGTGCTCAGTGCTCAGGGTGCTGGGTGCTCAGTACTCAGGGTGCTGGGTGCTCAGTACTCCGGGTGCTGGGTGCTCAGTGCTCGGGGTGCTCGGTGCTCAGTGCTCAGGGTGCTGGGTGCTCAGAACTCAGGGTGCTCATTGCTCAGGGTGCTGGGTGCTCAGTACTCAGGGTGCTGGGTGCTCAGTACTCATGGTGCTCAGTGATCAGTACTCAGGGTGCTCAGTGCTCAGTATTCAGGGTGCTCAGTGCTCAGGGTGCTGGGTGCTCAGTGCTCGGGGTGCTGGGTGCTCAGTGCTCAGGGTGCTGGGTGCTCAGTACTCAGGGTGCTCAGTACTCAGGGTGCTGGGTGCTCAGTGCTCAGGGTGCTGGGTGCTCAGTGCTCAGGGTGCTGGGTGCTCAGTGCTCAGGGTGCTCGGTGCTCAGTGCTCAGGTTGCTGGGTGCTCAGTACTCAGGGTGCTGGGAGCTCAGTACTCAGGGTGCTCATTGCTCAGTACTCAGGGTGCTCAGTGCTCAGTACTCAGGGTGCTCAGTGCTCAGGTTGCTGGGTGCTCAGTGCTCGGGGTGCTGTGTGCTCAGTCCTCAGGGTGCTGGGTGCACAGTGCTCAGGGTGCTCGGTGTTCAGTGCTCAGGGTGCTGGGTGCTAAGTACTCAGGGTGCTGGGTGCTCAGTGCTCGGGTGCTGGGTGCTCAGTACTCAGGGTGCTGTGTGCTCAGTACTCGGGTGCTGGGTTCTCAGTGCTCAGGGTGCTGGGTGCTCAGTGCTCGGGGTGCTGGGTGTTCAGTGCTCAGTACTCAGGGTGCTGGGTGCTCAGTGCTCGGGGTGCTGGGTGCTCAGTGCTCATTACTCAGGGTGCTGGGTGCTCAGTGCTCAGGGTGCTGGGTGCTCAGTGCTCAGGGTGCTGGGTGCGCAGTGCTCAGGGTGCTGGGTACTCAGTGCTCGGGGTGCTGGGTGCTCAGTACTCAGGGTGCTGGGTGCTCAGTACTCAGGGTGCTGGGTGCTCAGTGCTCGGGGTGCTGGGTGCTCAGTGCTCGTGGTGCTCGCTGCTCAGTACTCAGGGTGCTGGGTGCTCAGTGTTCGGGGTGCTCAGTACTCAGGGTGCTGTGTGTTCAGTGCTCAGGGTGCTGGGTGCTCAGTACTCAGAGTGCTCGGTGCTCAGTACTCAGGGTGCTCAGTGCTCAGTACTCAGGGTGCTCAGGCTCAGTGCTCAGGGTGCTGGGTGCTCAGTGCTCGGGGTGCTGGGTGCTCAGTGCTCGGTGTGCTGGGTGCTCAGTGCTCAGAGTGCTGGGTGCTCAGTACTCAGGGTGCTCGGTGCTCAGTACTCAGGGTGCTCAGTGCTGAGTACTCAAGGTGCTCGGTCCTCAGTGCTCAGGGTGCTGGGTGCTCAGTACTCAGGGTGATCAGTGCTCAGTACTCAGCATGCTGGGTGCTCAGTGCTCAGGGTGCTCGGTCCTCAGTGCTCAGGGTGCTGGGTGCTCAGTACTCAGGGTACAGGGTGCTCAGTGCTCAGGGTGCTCAGTACTCAGGGTGCTCGGTGCTCAGTGCTCAGGGTGCTCAGTGCTCAGTACTCAGGGTGCTCAGTGCTCCGTGCTCTGGGTGCTGGGTGCTCAGTGCTCGGGGTGCTGGGTGCTCAGTGCTCAGGGTGCTGGGTGCTCAGTTCTCAGGATGCTCAGTGCTCAGGGTGCTGGGTGCTCAGGGCTCGGGGTGCTGGGTACTCAGTGCTCAGTAAACAGGGTGTTGGGTGCTCAGTGCTCGGGGTGCTGGGTGTTCAGTGCTCAGTACTCAGGGTGCTGGGTGCTCAGTGCTCGGGGTGCTGGATGCTCAGTACTCAGGGTGCTGGGTGCTCAGTGCTCAGGGTGCTGGGTTCTCAGTACTCAGGGTGCTGGGTGCTCAGTGCTCAGGGTGCTGGGTGCTCAGTACTCAGGGTGCGGGGTCCTCAGTTCTCAGGGTGCTGGGTGCTCAGTGATCGGTGTGCTCAGTACTCAGGGTGCTGTGTGTTCAGTGCTCAGGGTACTGGGTGCTCAGTACTCAGGGTTCTTGGTGCTTAGTACTCAGGGTGCTGGGTGCTCAGTACTCTGGGTGCTGGGTGCTCAGAACTCGGGGTGCTCGGTGCTCAGTACTCAGGGTGCTCATTGCTCAGTACTCAGGGTGCTCAGTGCTCAGTACTCAGGGTGCTCAGTGTTCAGGGTGCTGGGTGCTCAGTGCTCGGGGTGCTGTGTGCTCAGTACTCAGGGTGCTCAGTGCTCAGTACTCAGGGTGCTCAGTGCTCAGGGTGCTGGGTGCTCAGTGCCCGGGGTGCTGGGTGCTCAGTCCTCAGGGTGCTGGGTGCTCAGTGCTCAGTACTCAGGGTGCTGGGTGCTCAGTGCTCGGGGTGCTGGGTGCTCAGTGCTCAGTACTCAGGGTGCTGGGTCCTCAGTGCTTGGGGTGCTGGGTGCTTAGTACTCAGGGTGCTCAGTGCTTGGGGTGTTGGGTGCTCAGTACTCAGGGTGCTGGGTGCTCAGTGCTCAGGGTGTTGGGTGCTCAGTACTCAGGGTGCTGTGTGCTCAGTACTCAGGGTGCTGGGTGCTCAGTGCTCGGGGTGCTGGGTGCTCAGTGCTCGGGGTGCTGGCTGCTCAGTGCTCGGGGTGCTGGGTGCTCAGTACTCAGGGTGCTGGGTGCTCAGTGCTCGGGGTGCTGGGTGCTCAGTGCTCGGGGTGCTCAGAGCTCAGTACTCAGTGTGCTGGGTGCTCAGTGCTCGGGGTGCTCGGTGCTCAGTACTCAGGGTGCTGGGTGCTCAGTGCTCGGTGTGCTCGGTGCTCAGTACGTTGGGTGCTCACTACTCAGGGTGCTGGGTGCTCAGTGCTCAGGGTGCTGGGTGCTCAGTGTTCAGGGTGCTAGGTGCTCAGTGCTCAGGGTGCTGGGTGCTCAGTACTCAGGGTGCTGGGTGCGCAGTGCTCAGGGTGCTGGGTGCTCAGTGCTCAAGGTGCAGGGTGCTCAGTGCTCAGGGTGCTGGGTGCTCAGTACTCGGGGTGCTGGGTGCTCAATGCTCAGGGTGCTGGGTGCTCAGTACTCAGGGTGCTGGGTGATCAGTACTCGTGTGCTGGGTGCTCAGTGCTCAGGGTGCTGGGTGCTCAGTGCTCGGGGTGCTGGGTGCTCAGTGCTCAGTACTCAGGGTGCTGGGTGCTCAGTGCTCGGGGTGCTGGGTGCTCAGTGCTCAGTACTCAGTGTGGTGGGTGCTCAGTGCTCAGGGTGCTGGGTGCTCAATGCGCAGGATGCTGGGTGCTCATTGCTCAGGGTGCTGGGTACTCAGTGCTCAGGGTGCTGGGTACTCAGTGCTCAGGATGCTGGGTGCTCAGTACTCAGGGTGCTGGGTGCTCAGTACTCAGGGTGCTCAGTGCTCAGTACTCAGGGTGCTCAGTGCTCAGTACTCAGGGTGCTCAGTGCTCGGGGTGCTGGGTGCTCAGTCCTCAGGGTGCTGGGTGCTCTGTGCTCAGGTTGCTCGGTGCTCAGTGCTCAGGGTGCTGGGTGCTCAGTACTCATGGTGCTGGGTGCTCAGTGCTCTGGGTGCTGGGTGCTCAGTACTCAGGGTGCTGGGTGCTCAGTGCTCAGGGTGCTGGGTGCTCAGTGCTCAGGGTGCTCGGTGCTTAGTACTCAGGGTGCTCAGTGCTCGGGGTGCTGGGTGCTCAGTGCTCGGGGTGCTGGGTGCTCAGTGCTCGGGGTGCTGGGTGCTCAGTGCTCGGGGTTCTGGGTTCTCAGTGCTCGGGGTGCTCGGTGCTCAGTGCTCGGGGTGCTGGCTGCTCAGTGCTCAGGGTGTTGGGTGCTCAGTGCTCAGGGTGCTGGGTGCTCAGTGTTCGGGTGCTGGGTGCTCAGTGCTCGGGGTGCTTGGTGCTCAGTGCTCGGGGTGCTCGCTGCTCAGTGCTCAGGGTGTTGGGTGCTCAGTGCTCAGGGTGCTGGGTGCTCAGTACTCAGGGTGCTGGGTGCTCAGTACTCAGGGTGCTGGGTTCTCAGTGCTCGGGGTGCTGGGTGCTCAGTGCTCGGGGTGCTGGGTGCTCAGTGCTCGGGGTGCTCAGAGCTCAGTACTCAGTGTGCTGGGTGCTCAGTGCTCGGGGTGCTCGGTGCTCAGTACTCAGGGTGCTCGGTGCTCAGTACTCAGGGTGCTGGGTGCTCAGTGCTCGGGGTGCTGGGTGCTCATTACTCAGGGTGCTGGGTGCTCAGTACTCAGGGTGCTCAGTGCTTGGGGTGTTGGGTGCTCAGTACTCAGGGTGCTGGGTGCTCAGTGCTCGGGGTGCTGGGTGCTCAGTGCTCGGGGTGCTGGGTGCTCAGTACTCAGGGTGCTGGGTGCTCAGTGCTCAGGGTGCTGGGTGCTCAGTACTCAGGGTGCTGGGTGCTCAGTACTCCGGGTGCTGGGTGCTCAGTGCTCGGGGTGCTCGGTGCTCAGTGCTCAGGGTGCTGGGTGCTCAGAACTCAGGGTGCTCATTGCTCAGGGTGCTGGGTGCTCAGTACTCAGGGTGCTGGGTGCTCAGTACTCATGGTGCTCAGTGATCAGTACTCAGGGTGCTCAGTGCTCAGTATTCAGGGTGCTCAGTGCTCAGGGTGCTGGGTGCTCAGTGCTCGGGGTGCTGGGTGCTCAGTGCTCAGGGTGCTGGGTGCTCAGTACTCAGGGTGCTCAGTACTCAGGGTGCTGGGTGCTCAGTGCTCAGGGTGCTGGGTGCTCAGTGCTCAGGGTGCTGGGTGCTCAGTGCTCAGGGTGCTCGGTGCTCAGTGCTCAGGTTGCTGGGTGCTCAGTACTCAGGGTGCTGGGAGCTCAGTACTCAGGGTGCTCATTGCTCAGTACTCAGGGTGCTCAGTGCTCAGTACTCAGGGTGCTCAGTGCTCAGGTTGCTGGGTGCTCAGTGCTCGGGGTGCTGTGTGCTCAGTCCTCAGGGTGCTGGGTGCACAGTGCTCAGGGTGCTCGGTGTTCAGTGCTCAGGGTGCTGGGTGCTAAGTACTCAGGGTGCTGGGTGCTCAGTGCTCGGGTGCTGGGTGCTCAGTACTCAGGGTGCTGTGTGCTCAGTACTCGGGTGCTGGGTTCTCAGTGCTCAGGGTGCTGGGTGCTCAGTGCTCGGGGTGCTGGGTGTTCAGTGCTCAGTACTCAGGGTGCTGGGTGCTCAGTGCTCGGGGTGCTGGGTGCTCAGTGCTCATTACTCAGGGTGCTGGGTGCTCAGTGCTCAGGGTGCTGGGTGCTCAGTGCTCAGGGTGCTGGGTGCGCAGTGCTCAGGGTGCTGGGTACTCAGTGCTCGGGGTGCTGGGTGCTCAGTACTCAGGGTGCTGGGTGCTCAGTACTCAGGGTGCTGGGTGCTCAGTGCTCGGGGTGCTGGGTGCTCAGTGCTCGTGGTGCTCGCTGCTCAGTACTCAGGGTGCTGGGTGCTCAGTGTTCGGGGTGCTCAGTACTCAGGGTGCTGTGTGTTCAGTGCTCAGGGTGCTGGGTGCTCAGTACTCAGAGTGCTCGGTGCTCAGTACTCAGGGTGCTCAGTGCTCAGTACTCAGGGTGCTCAGGCTCAGTGCTCAGGGTGCTGGGTGCTCAGTGCTCGGGGTGCTGGGTGCTCAGTGCTCGGTGTGCTGGGTGCTCAGTGCTCAGAGTGCTGGGTGCTCAGTACTCAGGGTGCTCGGTGCTCAGTACTCAGGGTGCTCAGTGCTGAGTACTCAAGGTGCTCGGTCCTCAGTGCTCAGGGTGCTGGGTGCTCAGTACTCAGGGTGATCAGTGCTCAGTACTCAGCATGCTGGGTGCTCAGTGCTCAGGGTGCTCGGTCCTCAGTGCTCAGGGTGCTGGGTGCTCAGTACTCAGGGTACAGGGTGCTCAGTGCTCAGGGTGCTCAGTACTCAGGGTGCTCGGTGCTCAGTGCTCAGGGTGCTCAGTGCTCAGTACTCAGGGTGCTCAGTGCTCCGTGCTCTGGGTGCTGGGTGCTCAGTGCTCGGGGTGCTGGGTGCTCAGTGCTCAGGGTGCTGGGTGCTCAGTTCTCAGGATGCTCAGTGCTCAGGGTGCTGGGTGCTCAGGGCTCGGGGTGCTGGGTACTCAGTGCTCAGTAAACAGGGTGTTGGGTGCTCAGTGCTCGGGGTGCTGGGTGTTCAGTGCTCAGTACTCAGGGTGCTGGGTGCTCAGTGCTCGGGGTGCTGGATGCTCAGTACTCAGGGTGCTGGGTGCTCAGTGCTCAGGGTGCTGGGTTCTCAGTACTCAGGGTGCTGGGTGCTCAGTGCTCAGGGTGCTGGGTGCTCAGTACTCAGGGTGCGGGGTCCTCAGTTCTCAGGGTGCTGGGTGCTCAGTGATCGGTGTGCTCAGTACTCAGGGTGCTGTGTGTTCAGTGCTCAGGGTACTGGGTGCTCAGTACTCAGGGTTCTTGGTGCTTAGTACTCAGGGTGCTGGGTGCTCAGTACTCTGGGTGCTGGGTGCTCAGAACTCGGGGTGCTCGGTGCTCAGTACTCAGGGTGCTCATTGCTCAGTACTCAGGGTGCTCAGTGCTCAGTACTCAGGGTGCTCAGTGTTCAGGGTGCTGGGTGCTCAGTGCTCGGGGTGCTGTGTGCTCAGTACTCAGGGTGCTCAGTGCTCAGTACTCAGGGTGCTCAGTGCTCAGGGTGCTGGGTGCTCAGTGCCCGGGGTGCTGGGTGCTCAGTCCTCAGGGTGCTGGGTGCTCAGTGCTCAGTACTCAGGGTGCTGGGTGCTCAGTGCTCGGGGTGCTGGGTGCTCAGTGCTCAGTACTCAGGGTGCTGGGTCCTCAGTGCTTGGGGTGCTGGGTGCTTAGTACTCAGGGTGCTCAGTGCTTGGGGTGTTGGGTGCTCAGTACTCAGGGTGCTGGGTGCTCAGTGCTCAGGGTGTTGGGTGCTCAGTACTCAGGGTGCTGTGTGCTCAGTACTCAGGGTGCTGGGTGCTCAGTGCTCGGGGTGCTGGGTGCTCAGTGCTCGGGGTGCTGGCTGCTCAGTGCTCGGGGTGCTGGGTGCTCAGTACTCAGGGTGCTGGGTGCTCAGTGCTCGGGGTGCTGGGTGCTCAGTGCTCGGGGTGCTCAGAGCTCAGTACTCAGTGTGCTGGGTGCTCAGTGCTCGGGGTGCTCGGTGCTCAGTACTCAGGGTGCTGGGTGCTCAGTGCTCGGTGTGCTCGGTGCTCAGTACGTTGGGTGCTCACTACTCAGGGTGCTGGGTGCTCAGTGCTCAGGGTGCTGGGTGCTCAGTGTTCAGGGTGCTAGGTGCTCAGTGCTCAGGGTGCTGGGTGCTCAGTACTCAGGGTGCTGGGTGCGCAGTGCTCAGGGTGCTGGGTGCTCAGTGCTCAAGGTGCAGGGTGCTCAGTGCTCAGGGTGCTGGGTGCTCAGTACTCGGGGTGCTGGGTGCTCAATGCTCAGGGTGCTGGGTGCTCAGTACTCAGGGTGCTGGGTGATCAGTACTCGTGTGCTGGGTGCTCAGTGCTCAGGGTGCTGGGTGCTCAGTGCTCGGGGTGCTGGGTGCTCAGTGCTCAGTACTCAGGGTGCTGGGTGCTCAGTGCTCGGGGTGCTGGGTGCTCAGTGCTCAGTACTCAGTGTGGTGGGTGCTCAGTGCTCAGGGTGCTGGGTGCTCAATGCGCAGGATGCTGGGTGCTCATTGCTCAGGGTGCTGGGTACTCAGTGCTCAGGGTGCTGGGTACTCAGTGCTCAGGATGCTGGGTGCTCAGTACTCAGGGTGCTGGGTGCTCAGTACTCAGGGTGCTCAGTGCTCAGTACTCAGGGTGCTCAGTGCTCAGTACTCAGGGTGCTCAGTGCTCGGGGTGCTGGGTGCTCAGTCCTCAGGGTGCTGGGTGCTCTGTGCTCAGGTTGCTCGGTGCTCAGTGCTCAGGGTGCTGGGTGCTCAGTACTCATGGTGCTGGGTGCTCAGTGCTCTGGGTGCTGGGTGCTCAGTACTCAGGGTGCTGGGTGCTCAGTGCTCAGGGTGCTGGGTGCTCAGTGCTCAGGGTGCTCGGTGCTTAGTACTCAGGGTGCTCAGTGCTCGGGGTGCTGGGTGCTCAGTGCTCGGGGTGCTGGGTGCTCAGTGCTCGGGGTGCTGGGTGCTCAGTGCTCGGGGTTCTGGGTTCTCAGTGCTCGGGGTGCTCGGTGCTCAGTACTCAGGGTGCTGGGTGCTCAGTGCTCAGGGTGCTGGGTGCTCAGTACTCAGGGTGCTGGGTGCTCGGTGCTCAGTACGCTGGGTGCTCAGTACTCAGGGTGCTGGCTGCTCAGTACTCAGGGTGCTCGGTGCTCAGTACTCAGGGTGCTGGGTGCTCAGTGCTCGGGGTGCTGGGTGCTCATTACTCAGGGTGCTGGGTGCTCAGTACTCAGGGTGCTCAGTGCTTGCGGTGCTGGGTGCTCAGTACTCAGGGTGCTCAGTGCTTGGGGTGTTGGGTGCTCAGTACTCAGGGTGCTGGGTGCTAAGTGCTCAGGGTGTTGGGTGCTCAGTACTCAGGGTGCTGGGTGCTCAGTACTCAGGGTGCTGGGTGCTCAGTGCTCGGGGTGCTGGGTGCTCAGTGCTCGGGGTGCTGGGTGCTCAGTGCTCGGGGTGCTGGTTGCTCAGTGCTCAGGGTGTTGGGTGCTCAGTGCTCAGGGTGCTGGGTGCTCAGTGTTCGGGTGCTGGGTGCTCAGTGCTCGGGGTGCTGGGTGCTCAGTGCTCAGTACTCAGTGTGGTGGGTGCTCAGTGCTCAGGGTGCTGGGTGCTCAATGCTCAGGATGCTGGGTGCTCAGTGCTCAGGGTGCTGGGTACTCAGTGCTCAGGGTGCTGGGTACTCAGTGCTCGGGATGCTGGGTGCTCAGTACTCAGGGTGCTGGGTGCTCAGTACTCAGGGTGCTCAGTGCTCAGTACTCAGGGTGCTCAGTGCTCAGTACTCAGGGTGCTCAGTGCTCGGGGTGCTGGGTGCTCAGTCCTTAGGCTGCTGGGTGCTCTGTGCTCAGGTTGCTCGGTGCTCAGTGCTCAGGGTGCTGGGTGCTCAGTACTCATGGTGCTGGGTGCTCAGTGCTCGGGGTGCTGGGTGCTCAGTACTCAGGGTGCTGGGTGCTCAGTGCAAGGGTGCTGGGTGCTCAGTGCTCAGAGTGCTCGGTGCTTAGTACTCAGGGTGCTCGGTGCTCGGGGTGCTGGGTGCTCAGTGCTCGGGGTGCTGGGTGCTCAGTGCTCGGGGTGCTGGGTGCTCAGTACTCATGGTGCTGGGTGCTCAGTGCTCGGGGTGCTGGGTGCTCAGTACTCAGGGTGCTGGGTGCTCAGTGCAAGGGTGCTGGGTGCTCAGTGCTCAGAGTGCTCGGTGCTTAGTACTCAGGGTGCTCGGTGCTCGGGGTGCTGGGTGCTCAGTGCTCGGGGTGCTGGGTGCTCAGTGCTCGGGGTGCTGGGTGCTCAGTGCTCGGGGTGCTGGCTGCTCAGTGCTCGGGGTGCTGGGTGCTCAGTACTCAGGGTGCTGGGTGCTCAGTGCTCGGGGTGCTGGGTGCTCAGTGCTCGGGGTGCTCAGAGCTCAGTACTCAGTGTGCTGGGTGCTCAGTGCTCGGGGTGCTCGGTGCTCAGTACTCAGGGTGCTCGGTGCTCAGTACTCAGGGTGCTGGGTGCTCAGTGCTCGGGGTGCTGGGTGCTCATTACTCAGGGTGCTGGGTGCTCAGTACTCAGGGTGCTCAGTGCTTGGGGTGTTGGGTGCTCAGTACTCAGGGTGCTGGGTGCTCAGTGCTCGGGGTGCTGGGTGCTCAGTGCTCGGGGTGCTGGGTGCTCAGTGCTCGGGGTGCTGGCTGCTCAGTGCTCAGGGTGTTGGGTGCTCAGTGCTCAGGGTGCTGGGTGCTCAGTGTTCGGGTGCTGGGTGCTCAGTGCTCGGGGTGCTGGGTGCTCAGTGCTCGGGGTGCTCGCTGCTCAGTGCTCGGGGTGCTGGGTGCTCAGTACTCGGGGTGCTCAGTGCTCAGGACTCAGGGTGCTGGGTGCTCAGTGCTCAGGGTGCTGGGTGCTCAGTGCTCGGGGTGCTTGCTGCTCGGTGCTCACATTGCTGGGTGCTCAGTACTCGGGGTGCTGGGTGCTCAGTACTCAGGGAGCTGGGTGCTCAGTGCTCGGGGTGCTGGGTGTTCAGTGCTCGGGGTGCTGGGTGCTCAGTGCTCGGGGTGCTGCGTGCTCAGTGCTCGGGGTGCTGGGTGCTCAGTGCTCGGGGTTCTGGGTGCTCAGTTCTCGGGGTACTCGGTGCTCAGTACTCAGGGTGCTGGGTGCTCAGTGCTCAGGGTGCTGGGTGCTCAGTCCTCAGGGTGCTGGGTGCTCAGTGCTCGGGGTGCTGCGTGCTCAGTGCTCAGGGTGCTGGGTGCTCAGTGCTCGGGGTTCTGGGTGCTCAGTTCTCGGGGTGCTCGGTGCTCAGTACTCAGGGTGCTGGGTGCTCAGTGCTCAGGGTGCTGGGTGCTCAGTACTCAGGGTGCTGGGTGCTCAGTACTCAGGGTGCTGGGTTCTCAGTGCTCAGGGTGCTGGGTGCTCAGTGCTCGGGGTGCTGGCTGCTCAGTGCTCAGGGTGTTGGGTGCTCAGTGCTCAGGGTGCTGGGTGCTCAGTGTTCGGGTGCTGGGTGCTCAGTGCTCGGGGTGCTTGGTGCTCAGTGCTCGGGGTGCTCGCTGCTCAGTGCTCAGGGTGTTGGGTGCTCAGTGCTCAGGGTGCTGGGTGCTCAGTACTCAGGGTGCTGGGTGCTCAGTACTCAGGGTGCTGGGTTCTCAGTGCTCGGGGTGCTGGGTGCTCAGTGCTCGGGGTGCTGGCTGCTCAGTGCTCAGGGTGTTGGGTGCTCAGTGCTCAGGGTGCTGGGTGCTCAGTACTCAGGGTGCTGGGTGCTCAGTACTCAGGGTGCTGGGTTCTCAGTGCTCGGGGTGCTGGGTGCTCAGTGCTCGGGGTGCTGGCTGCTCAGTGCTCAGGGTGTTGGGTGCTCAGTGCTCAGGGTGCTGGGTGCTCAGTGTTCGGGTGCTGGGTGCTCAGTGCTCGGGGTGCTGGGTGCTCAGTGCTCGGGGTGCTCGCTGCTCAGTGCTCGGGGTGCTGGGTGCTCAGTACTCGGGGTGCTCAGTGCTCAGGACTCAGGGTGCTGGGTGCTCAGTGCTCAGGGTGCTGGGTGCTCAGTGCTCGGGGTGCTTGCTGCTCGGTGCTCACATTGCTGGGTGCTCAGTACTCGGGGTGCTGGGTGCTCAGTACTCAGGGAGCTGGGTGCTCAGTGCTCGGGGTGCTGGGTGTTCAGTGCTAGGGGTGCTGGGTGCTCAGTGCTCGGGGTGCTGCGTGCTCAGTGCTCGGGGTGCTGGGTGCTCAGTGCTCGGGGTT
This sequence comes from Microtus oregoni, assembly GCF_018167655.1. Lineage (NCBI taxonomy): Eukaryota > Metazoa > Chordata > Mammalia > Rodentia > Cricetidae > Microtus > Microtus oregoni. The sequence continues at coordinate 53,731 of NW_024543481.1, read as the reverse complement.
CTGGGTGCTCAGTTCTCGGGGTGCTCGGTGCTCAGTACTCAGGGTGCTGGGTGCTCAGTGCTCAGGGTGCTGGGTGCTCAGTCCTCAGGGTGCTGGGTTCTCGGTGCTCAGTACGCTGGGTGCTCAGTACTCAGGGTGCTGGCTGCTCAGTACTCAGGGAGCTCGGTGCTCAGTACTCAGGGTGCTGGGTGCTCAGTGCTCGGGGTGCTGGGTGCTCATTACTCAGGGTGCTGGGTGCTCGGTACTCAGGCTGCTCAGTGATTGGGGTGCTGGGTGCTCAGTACTCAGGGTGCTCAGTGCTTGGGGTGTTGGGTCCTCAGTACTCAGGGTGCTGGGTGCTCAGTGCTCAGGGTGTTGGGTGCTCAGTACTCAGGGTGCTGGGTGCTCAGTGCTCGGGGTGCTCGGTGCTCAGTGCTCGGGGTGCTGGGTGCTCAGTGCTCGGGGTGCTGGCTGCTCAGTGCTCAGGGTGTTGGGTGCTCAGTGCTCAGGGTGCTGGGTGCTCAGTTTTCGGGGTGCTGGGTGCTCAGTGCTCGGGGTGCTGGGTGCTCAGTGCTCAGGGTGCTGGGTGCTCAGTGCTCAGGGTGCTGGGTGCTCAGTACTCAGGGTGCTGGGTGCTCAGTACTCAGGGTGCTCAGTGCTTGCGGTGCTGGGTGCTCAGTACTCAGGGTGCTCAGTGCTTGGGGTGTTGGGTGCTCAGTACTCAGGGTGCTGGGTGCTAAGTGCTCAGGGTGTTGGGTGCTCAGTACTCAGGGTGCTGGGTGCTCAGTACTCAGGGTGCTGGGTGCTCAGTGCTCGGGGTGCTGGGTGCTCAGTGCTCGGGGTGCTGGGTGCTCAGTGCTCGGGGTGCTGGTTGCTCAGTGCTCAGGGTGTTGGGTGCTCAGTGCTCAGGGTGCTGGGTGCTCAGTGTTCGGGTGCTGGGTGCTCAGTGCTCGGGGTGCTGGGTGCTCAGTGCTCAGTACTCAGTGTGGTGGGTGCTCAGTGCTCAGGGTGCTGGGTGCTCAATGCTCAGGATGCTGGGTGCTCAGTGCTCAGGGTGCTGGGTACTCAGTGCTCAGGGTGCTGGGTACTCAGTGCTCGGGATGCTGGGTGCTCAGTACTCAGGGTGCTGGGTGCTCAGTACTCAGGGTGCTCAGTGCTCAGTACTCAGGGTGCTCAGTGCTCAGTACTCAGGGTGCTCAGTGCTCGGGGTGCTGGGTGCTCAGTCCTCAGGCTGCTGGGTGCTCTGTGCTCAGGTTGCTCGGTGCTCAGTGCTCAGGGTGCTGGGTGCTCAGTACTCATGGTGCTGGGTGCTCAGTGCTCGGGGTGCTGGGTGCTCAGTACTCAGGGTGCTGGGTGCTCAGTGCAAGGGTGCTGGGTGCTCAGTGCTCAGAGTGCTCGGTGCTTAGTACTCAGGGTGCTCGGTGCTCGGGGTGCTGGGTGCTCAGTGCTCGGGGTGCTGGGTGCTCAGTGCTCGGGGTGCTGGGTGCTCAGTACTCATGGTGCTGGGTGCTCAGTGCTCGGGGTGCTGGGTGCTCAGTACTCAGGGTGCTGGGTGCTCAGTGCAAGGGTGCTGGGTGCTCAGTGCTCAGAGTGCTCGGTGCTTAGTACTCAGGGTGCTCGGTGCTCGGGGTGCTGGGTGCTCAGTGCTCGGGGTGCTGGGTGCTCAGTGCTCGGGGTGCTGGGTGCTCAGTGCTCGGGGTGCTGGCTGCTCAGTGCTCGGGGTGCTGGGTGCTCAGTACTCAGGGTGCTGGGTGCTCAGTGCTCGGGGTGCTGGGTGCTCAGTGCTCGGGGTGCTCAGAGCTCAGTACTCAGTGTGCTGGGTGCTCAGTGCTCGGGGTGCTCGGTGCTCAGTACTCAGGGTGCTCGGTGCTCAGTACTCAGGGTGCTGGGTGCTCAGTGCTCGGGGTGCTGGGTGCTCATTACTCAGGGTGCTGGGTGCTCAGTACTCAGGGTGCTCAGTGCTTGGGGTGTTGGGTGCTCAGTACTCAGGGTGCTGGGTGCTCAGTGCTCGGGGTGCTGGGTGCTCAGTGCTCGGGGTGCTGGGTGCTCAGTGCTCGGGGTGCTGGCTGCTCAGTGCTCAGGGTGTTGGGTGCTCAGTGCTCAGGGTGCTGGGTGCTCAGTGTTCGGGTGCTGGGTGCTCAGTGCTCGGGGTGCTGGGTGCTCAGTGCTCGGGGTGCTCGCTGCTCAGTGCTCGGGGTGCTGGGTGCTCAGTACTCGGGGTGCTCAGTGCTCAGGACTCAGGGTGCTGGGTGCTCAGTGCTCAGGGTGCTGGGTGCTCAGTGCTCGGGGTGCTTGCTGCTCGGTGCTCACATTGCTGGGTGCTCAGTACTCGGGGTGCTGGGTGCTCAGTACTCAGGGAGCTGGGTGCTCAGTGCTCGGGGTGCTGGGTGTTCAGTGCTCGGGGTGCTGGGTGCTCAGTGCTCGGGGTGCTGCGTGCTCAGTGCTCGGGGTGCTGGGTGCTCAGTGCTCGGGGTTCTGGGTGCTCAGTTCTCGGGGTACTCGGTGCTCAGTACTCAGGGTGCTGGGTGCTCAGTGCTCAGGGTGCTGGGTGCTCAGTCCTCAGGGTGCTGGGTGCTCAGTGCTCGGGGTGCTGCGTGCTCAGTGCTCGGGGTGCTGGGTGCTCAGTGCTCGGGGTTCTGGGTGCTCAGTTCTCGGGGTGCTCGGTGCTCAGTACTCAGGGTGCTGGGTGCTCAGTGCTCAGGGTGCTGGGTGCTCAGTACTCAGGGTGCTGGGTGCTCAGTACTCAGGGTGCTGGGTTCTCAGTGCTCAGGGTGCTGGGTGCTCAGTGCTCGGGGTGCTGGCTGCTCAGTGCTCAGGGTGTTGGGTGCTCAGTGCTCAGGGTGCTGGGTGCTCAGTGTTCGGGTGCTGGGTGCTCAGTGCTCGGGGTGCTTGGTGCTCAGTGCTCGGGGTGCTCGCTGCTCAGTGCTCAGGGTGTTGGGTGCTCAGTGCTCAGGGTGCTGGGTGCTCAGTACTCAGGGTGCTGGGTGCTCAGTACTCAGGGTGCTGGGTTCTCAGTGCTCGGGGTGCTGGGTGCTCAGTGCTCGGGGTGCTGGCTGCTCAGTGCTCAGGGTGTTGGGTGCTCAGTGCTCAGGGTGCTGGGTGCTCAGTACTCAGGGTGCTGGGTGCTCAGTACTCAGGGTGCTGGGTTCTCAGTGCTCGGGGTGCTGGGTGCTCAGTGCTCGGGGTGCTGGCTGCTCAGTGCTCAGGGTGTTGGGTGCTCAGTGCTCAGGGTGCTGGGTGCTCAGTGTTCGGGTGCTGGGTGCTCAGTGCTCGGGGTGCTGGGTGCTCAGTGCTCGGGGTGCTCGCTGCTCAGTGCTCGGGGTGCTGGGTGCTCAGTACTCGGGGTGCTCAGTGCTCAGGACTCAGGGTGCTGGGTGCTCAGTGCTCAGGGTGCTGGGTGCTCAGTGCTCGGGGTGCTTGCTGCTCGGTGCTCACATTGCTGGGTGCTCAGTACTCGGGGTGCTGGGTGCTCAGTACTCAGGGAGCTGGGTGCTCAGTGCTCGGGGTGCTGGGTGTTCAGTGCTAGGGGTGCTGGGTGCTCAGTGCTCGGGGTGCTGCGTGCTCAGTGCTCGGGGTGCTGGGTGCTCAGTGCTCGGGGTTCTGGGTGCTCAGTTCTCGGGGTGCTCGGTGCTCAGTACTCAGGGTGCTGGGTGCTCAGTGCTCAGGGTGCTGGGTGCTCAGTCCTCAGGGTGCTGGGTTCTCGGTGCTCAGTACGCTGGGTGCTCAGTACTCAGGGTGCTGGCTGCTCAGTACTCAGGGAGCTCGGTGCTCAGTACTCAGGGTGCTGGGTGCTCAGTGCTCGGGGTGCTGGGTGCTCATTACTCAGGGTGCTGGGTGCTCGGTACTCAGGCTGCTCAGTGATTGGGGTGCTGGGTGCTCAGTACTCAGGGTGCTCAGTGCTTGGGGTGTTGGGTCCTCAGTACTCAGGGTGCTGGGTGCTCAGTGCTCAGGGTGTTGGGTGCTCAGTACTCAGGGTGCTGGGTGCTCAGTGCTCGGGGTGCTCGGTGCTCAGTGCTCGGGGTGCTGGGTGCTCAGTGCTCGGGGTGCTGGCTGCTCAGTGCTCAGGGTGTTGGGTGCTCAGTGCTCAGGGTGCTGGGTGCTCAGTTTTCGGGGTGCTGGGTGCTCAGTGCTCGGGGTGCTGGGTGCTCAGTGCTCAGGGTGCTGGGTGCTCAGTGCTCAGGGTGCTGGGTGCTCAGTACTCAGGGTGCTGGGTCCTCAGTGCTCAGGGTGCTGGGTGCTCAGTGATCGGGGTGCTCAGTACTCAGGGTGCTGTGTGTTCAGTGCTCAGGGTACTGGGTGCTCAGTACTCAGGGTGCTCGGTGCTTAGTACTCAGGGTGCTGGGTGCTCAGTTCTCCGGGTGCTGGGTGCTCAGTGCTCGGGGTGCTCGGTGCTCAGTGCTCAGGGTGCTGGGTGCTCAGAACTCAGGGTGCTCATTGCTCAGGGTGCTGGGTGCTCAGTACTCAGGGTGCTGGGTGCTCAGTACTCAGGGTGCTCAGTGCTCAGTACTCAGGGTGCTCAGTGCTCAGTACTCAGGGTGCTCAGTGCTCAGGGTGCTGGGTGCTCAGTGCTCGGGGTGCTGGGTGCTCAGTGCTCAGGGTGCTGTGTGCTCAGTACTCAGGGTGCTCAGTACTCAGGGTGCTGGGTGCTCAGTGCTCAGGGTGCTGGGTGGTCAGTGCTCAGGGTGCTGGGTGCTCAGTGCTCAGGGTGCTCGGTGCTCAGTGCTCAGGTTGCTGGGTGCTCAGTACTCAGGGTGCTGGGTGCTCAGTACTCAGGGTGCTCATTGCTCAGTACTCAGGGTGCTCAGTGCTCAGGGTGCTGTGTGCTCAGTGCTCGGGGTGCTGGGTGCTCAGTCCTCAGGGTGCTGGGTGCTCAGTGCTCAGGGTGCTCGGTGCTCAGTGCTCAGGGTGCTGGGTGCTCAGTACTCAGGGTGCTGGGTGCTCAGTGCTCAGGGTGCTGGGTGCTCAGTACTCAGGGTGCTGGGTGCTCAGTACTCGGGTGCTGGGTTCTCAGTGCTCAGGGTGCTGGGTGCTCAGTGCTCGGGGTGCTGGGTGTTCAGTGCTCAGTACTCAGGGTGCTGGGTGCTCAGTGCTCAGGGTTCTGGGTGCTCAGTGCTCAGTACTCAGGGTGCTGTGTGCTCAGTGCTCAGGGTGCTGGGTGCTCAGTGCTCAGGGTGCTGGGTGCTCAGTGCTCAGGGTGCTGGGTGCTCAGTACTCAGGGTGCTGGGTGCTCAGTGCTCGGGGTGCTGGGTGCTCAGTGCTCAGTGCTCGGGGTGCTGGGTGCTCAGTGCTCAGGGTGCTGGGTGCTCAGTGCTCAGGGTGCTGGGTGCTCAGTGCTCAGCGTGCTGGGTACTCAGTGCTCGGGGTGCTGGGTGCTCAGTACTCAGGGTGCTGGGTGCTCAGTACTCAGGGTGCTGGGTGCTCAGTGCTCGGGGTGCTCAGTACTCAGGGTGCTGTGTGTTCAGTGCTCAGGGTGCTGGGTGCTCAGTACTCAGGGTGCTCAGTGCTCAGTGCTCGGGGTGCTGGGTGCTCAGTACTCAGGGTGCTCGGTGCTCAGTACTCAGGGTGCTCAGTGCTCAGTACTCAGGGTGCTCAGCCTCAGTGCTCGGGGTGCTGGGTGCTCAGTGCTCGGGGTGCTGGGTGCTCAGTGCTCGGGGTGCTGGGTGCTCACTGCTCGGTGTGCTGGGTGCTCAGTGCTCAGGGTGCTGGGTGCTCAGTACTCAGGGTGCTCGGTGCTCAGTACTCAGGGTGCTGGGTGCTCAGTGCTCAGGGTGCTCAGTGCTCAGTACTCAGCGTGCTGGGTGCTCAGTGCTCAGGGTGCACGGTGCTCAGTACTCAGGGTGCTGGGTGCTTAGTACTCAAGGTGCTCGGTCCTCAGTGCTCAGGGTGCTGGGTGCTCAGTACTCAGGGTGCAGGGTGCTCAGTGCTCAGGGTTCTCAGTGCTCCGTACTCAGGGTGCTCGGTGCTCAGTGCTCAGGGTGCTCAGTGCTCAGTACTCAGGGTGCTCAGTGCTCAGTGCTCTGTGTGCTGGGTGCTCAGTGCTCGGGGTGATGGGTGCTCAGTGCTCAGGGTGCTGGGTGCTCAGTACTCAGGATGCTCAGTGCTCAGAGTGCTGGGTGCTCAGTGCTCGGGGTGCTGGGTATTCAGTGCTCAGTAAACAGGGTGCTGGGTGCTCAGTGCTCGGGGTGCTGGGTGCTCAGTGCTCAGTACTCATGGTGCTGGGTGCTCAGTGCTCGGGGTGCTGGATGCTCAGTACTCAGGGTGCTGGGTGCTCAGTGCTCAGGGTGCTGGGTGCTCAGTACTCAGGGTGCTGGGTGCTCAGTGCTCAGGGTGCTGGGTGCTCAGTACTCAGGGTGCTGGGTCCTCAGTGCTCAGGGTGCTGGGTGCTCAGTGCTCGGTGTGCTCAGTACTCAGGGTGCTGTGTGTTCAGTGCTCAGGGTACTGGGTGCTCAGTACTCAGGGTGCTTGGTGCTTAGTACTCAGGGTGCTGGGTGCTCAGTACTCTGGGTGCTGGGTGCTCAGAACTCGGGGTGCTCGGTGCTCAGTGCTCACGGTGCTGGGTGCTCAGTACTCAGGGTGCTCATTGCTCAGGTTGCTGGGTGCTCAGTACTCAGGGTGCTGTGTGCTCAGTACTCAGGGTGCTCAGTGCTCAGTGCTCAGGGTGCTGGGTGCTCACTGCTCGGGGTGCTGGGTGCTCAGTGATCAGGGTGCTGGGTGCTCAGTGCTCAGGGTTCTCGGTGCTCAGTGCTCAGGGTGCTGGGTGCTCAGTACTCAGGGTGCTCAGTGCTCAGGGTGTTGGGTGCTCAGTGCCCGGGGTGCTGCGTGCTCAGTCCTCAGGGTGCTGGGTGCTCAGTGCTCAGTACTCAGGGTGCTGGGTGCTCAGTGCTCGGGGTGCTGGGTGCTCAGTGCTCAGTACTCAGGGTGCTGGGTCCTCAGTGCTTGGGGTGCTGGGTGCTCAGTACTCAGGGTGCTCAGTGCTTGGGGTGTTGGGTGCTCAGTACTCAGTGTGCTGGGTGCTCAGTGCTCAGGGTGCTGGGTGCTCAGTACTCAGGGTGCTGGGTGCTCAGTACTCAGGGTGCTGGGTGCTCAGTGCTCGGGGTGCTGGGTGCTCAGTGCTCGGGGTGCTGGCTGCTCAGTGCTCGGGGTGCTGGGTGCTCAGTACTCAGGGTGCTTGGTGCTCAGTGCTCAGGGTGCTGGGTGCTCAGTGCTCGGGGTGCTCGGAGGTCAGTACTCAGGGTGCTGGGTGCTCAGTGCTCGGGGTGCTCGGTGCTCAGTACTCAGGGTGCTGGGTGCTCAGTGCTCGGGGTGCTCGGTGCTCAGTACTCGGGGTGCTGGGTGCTCAATACTCAGGGTGCTGGGTGCTCAGTACTCAGGGTGCTGGGTGATCAGTACTCGGGTGCTGGGTGCTCAGTGCTCAGGGTGCTGGGTGCTCAGTGCTCGGGGTGCTGGGTGCTCAGTGCTCAGTACTCAGGGAGCTGGGTGGTCAGTGCTCGGGGTGCTGGGTGCTCAGTGCTCAGTACTCAGTGTGCTGGGTGCTCAGTGCTCAGGGTGCTGGGTGCTCAATGCTCAGGATGCTGGGTGCTCAGTGCTCAGGGTGCTGGGTACTCAGTGCTCAGGGTGCTGGGTACTCAGTGCTTAGGATGCTGGGTGCTCAGTACTCAGGGTACTGGGTGCTCAGTACTCAGGGTGCTCAGTGCTCAGTACTCAGGGTGCTCAATGCTCAGTACTCAGGGTGCTCAGTGCTCGGGGTGCTGGGTGCTCAGTCCTCAGGGTGCTGGGTGCTCAGTGCTCAGGTTGCTCGGTGCTCAGTGCTCAGGGTGCTGGGTGCTCAGTACTCAGGGTGCTGGGTGCTCAGTGCTCGGGGTGCTGGGTGCTCAGTACTCAGGGTGCTGGGAGCTCAGTGCTCAGGGTGCTGGGTGCTCAGTGCTCAGGGTGCTCGGTGCTTAGTACTCTGGGTGCTCGGTGCTCGGGGTGCTGGGTGCTCAGTGCTCAGGGTGCTGGGTGCTCAGTGCTCAGGGTGCTGGGTGCTCAGTGCTCAGGGTGCTGGGTACTCAGTGCTCGGGGTGCTGGGTGCTCAGTACTAAGGGTGCTGGGTGCTCAGTACTCAGGGTGCTGGGTGCTCAGTGCTCGTGGTGCTGGGTGCTCAGTGCTCGTGGTGCTCGCTGCTCAGTACTCAGGGTGCTGGGTGCTCAGTGCTCAGGGTGCTCAGTACTCAGGGTGCTGTGTGTTCAGTGCTCAGGGTGCTCAGTGCTCAGTACTCAGGGTGCTCAGGCTCAGTGCTCGGGGTGCTGGGTGCTCAGTGCTCGGGGTGCTGGGTGCTCAGTACTCAGGGTGCTCGGTGCTCAGTACTCAGGGTGCTCAGTGCTCAGTACTCAGGGTGCTCAGGCTCAGTGCTCGGGGTGCTGGGTGCTCAGTGCTCGGGGTGCTGGGTGCTCAGTACTCAGGGTGCTCAGTGCTCAGGGTGTTGGGTGCTCAGTGCCCGGGGTGCTGCGTGCTCAGTCCTCAGGGTGCTGGGTGCTCAGTGCTCAGTACTCAGGGTGCTGGGTGCTCAGTGCTCGGGGTGCTGGGTGCTCAGTGCTCAGTACTCAGGGTGCTGGGTCCTCAGTGCTTGGGGTGCTGGGTGCTCAGTACTCAGGGTGCTCAGTGCTTGGGGTGTTGGGTGCTCAGTACTCAGTGTGCTGGGTGCTCAGTGCTCAGGGTGCTGGGTGCTCAGTACTCAGGGTGCTGGGTGCTCAGAACTCAGGGTGCTGGGTGCTCAGTGCTCGGGGTGCTGGGTGCTCAGTGCTCGGGGTGCTGGCTGCTCAGTGCTCGGGGTGCTGGGTGCTCAGTACTCAGGGTGCTTGGTGCTCAGTGCTCAGGGTGCTGGGTGCTCAGTGCTCGGGGTGCTCGGAGGTCAGTACTCAGGGTGCTGGGTGCTCAGTGCTCGGGGTGCTCGGTGCTCAGTACTCAGGGTGCTGGGTGCTCAGTGCTCGGGGTGCTCGGTGCTCAGTACTCGGGGTGCTGGGTGCTCAATACTCAGGGTGCTGGGTGCTCAGTACTCAGGGTGCTGGGTGATCAGTACTCGGGTGCTGGGTGCTCAGTGCTCAGGGTGCTGGGTGCTCAGTGCTCGGGGTGCTGGGTGCTCAGTGCTCAGTACTCAGGGAGCTGGGTGGTCAGTGCTCGGGGTGCTGGGTGCTCAGTGCTCAGTACTCAGTGTGCTGGGTGCTCAGTGCTCAGGGTGCTGGGTGCTCAATGCTCAGGATGCTGGGTGCTCAGTGCTCAGGGTGCTGGGTACTCAGTGATCAGGGTGCTGGGTACTCAGTGCTCAGGATGCTGGGTGCTCAGTACTCAGGGTACTGGGTGCTCAGTACTCAGGGTGCTCAGTGCTCAGTACTCAGGGTGCTCAATGCTCAGTACTCAGGGTGCTCAGTGCTCGGGGTGCTGGGTGCTCAGTCCTCAGGGTGCTGGGTGCTCAGTGCTCAGGTTGCTCGGTGCTCAGTGCTCAGGGTGCTGGGTGCTCAGTACTCAGGGTGCTGGGTGCTCAGTGCTCGGGGTGCTGGGTGCTCAGTACTCAGGGTGCTGGGAGCTCAGTGCTCAGGGTGCTGGGTGCTCAGTGCTCAGGGTGCTCGGTGCTTAGTACTCTGGGTGCTCGGTGCTCGGGGTGCTGGGTGCTCAGTGCTCAGGGTGCTGGGTGCTCAGTGCTCAGGGTGCTGGGTGCTCAGTGCTCAGGGTGCTGGGTACTCAGTGCTCGGGGTGCTGGGTGCTCAGTACTAAGGGTGCTGGGTGCTCAGTACTCAGGGTGCTGGGTGCTCAGTGCTCGTGGTGCTGGGTGCTCAGTGCTCGTGGTGCTCGCTGCTCAGTACTCAGGGTGCTGGGTGCTCAGTGCTCAGGGTGCTCAGTACTCAGGGTGCTGTGTGTTCAGTGCTCAGGGTGCTCAGTGCTCAGTACTCAGGGTGCTCAGGCTCAGTGCTCGGGGTGCTGGGTGCTCAGTGCTCGGGGTGCTGGGTGCTCAGTACTCAGGGTGCTCGGTGCTCAGTACTCAGGGTGCTCAGTGCTCAGTACTCAGGGTGCTCAGGCTCAGTGCTCGGGGTGCTGGGTGCTCAGTGCTCGGGGTGCTGGGTGCTCAGTGCTCGGGGTGCTGGGTGCTCAGTGCTCGGTGTGCTGGGTGCTCAGTGCTCAGAGTGCTGGGTGCTCAGTACTCAGGGTGCTTGGTGCTCAGTACTCAGGGTGCTGGGTGCTCAGTGCTCAGGGTGCTCAGTGCTCAGTACTCGGCGTGCTGGGTGCTCAGTGCTCAGGGTGCTCGGTGCTCAGTACTCAGGGTGCTCAGTGCTCAGTACTCAGGGTGCTCAGTGCTCAGTACTCAGGGTGCTCGGTGCTCAGTGCTCAGGGTGCTCAGTGCTCAGTACTCAGGGTGCTCAGTGCTCAGTGCTCTGAGTGCTGGGTGCTCAGTGCTCGGGGTGCTTGGTGCTCAGTGCTCAGGGTGCTGGGTGCTCAGTACTAAGGATGCTCAGTGCTCAGGTTGCTGTGTGCTCAGTGCTCGGGGTGCTGGGTACTCAGTGCTCAGTAAACAGGGTGCTGGGTGCTCAGTGCTCGGGGTGCTGTGTGCTCAGGGCTCGGGGTGCTAAATGCTCAGTACTCAGGGTGCTGGGTGCTCAGTGCTCGGGGTGCTGGATGCTCAGTACTCAGTGTGCTGGGTGCTCAGTGCTCAATGTGCTGGGTGCTCAGTACTCAGGGTGCTGGGTGCTCAGTGCTCAGGGTGCTGGGTGCTCAGTACTCAGGGTGCTGGGTCCTCAGTGCTCAGGGTGCTGGGTGCTCAGTGCTCCCTGTGCTCAGTACTCAGGGTGCTGTGTGTTCAGTGCTCAGGGTACTGGGTGCTCAGTACTCAGGGTGCTTGGTGCTTAGTACTCAGGGTGCTGGGTACTCAGTACTCTGGGTGCTGGGTGCTCAAAACTCGGGGTGCTCGGTGCTCAGTGCTCACGGGGCTGGGTGCTCAGTACTCAGGGTGCTCATTGCTCAGGGTGCTGGGTGCTCAGTACTCAGGGTGCTGTGTGCTCAGTACTCAGGGTGCTCAGTGCTCAGTGCTCAGGGTGCTGGGTGCTCACTGCTCGGGGTGCTGGGTGCTCAGAGATCAGGGTGCTGGGTGCTCAGTGCTCAGGGTTCTCGGTGCTCAGTGCTCAGGGTGCTGGGTGCTCAGTACTCAGGGTGCTCAGTGCTCAAGGTGCTGGGTGCTCAGTGCCCGGGGTGCTGGGTGCTCAGTCCTCAGGGTGCTGGGTGCTCAGTGCTCAGTACTCAGGGTGCTGGGTGCTCAGTGCTCGGGGTGCTGGGTGCTCAGTGCTCAGTACTCAGGGTGCTGGGTCCTCAGTGCTTGGGGTGTTGGGTGCTCAGTACTCAGTGTGCTGGGTGCTCAGTGCTCAGGGTGCTGGGTGCTCAGTACTCAGGGTGCTGGGTGCTCAGTACTCAGGGTGCTGGGTGCTCAGTGCTCGGGGTGCTGGGTGCTCAGTGCTCGGGGTGCTGGCTGCTCAGTGATCGGGGTGCTGGGTGCTCAGTACTCAGGGTGCTGGGTGCTCAGTGCTCGGGGTGCTGGGTGCTCAGTGCTCGGGGTGCTCGGAGGTCAGTACCCAGGGTGCTGGGTGCTCAGTGCTCGGGGTGCTCGGTGCTCAGTACTCAGGGTGCTGGGTGCTCAGTGCTCGGGTTGCTCGGTGCTCAGTACGTTGGGTGCTCACTACTCAGGGTGCTGGGTGCTCAGTGCTCAGGGTGCTGGGTGCTCAGTGTTCAGGGTGCTGGGTGCTCAGTGCTCAGGGTGCTGGGTGCTCAGTACTCAGGGTGCTGGGTGCGCAGTGCTCGGGGTGCTGGGTGCTCAGTGCTCAGGGTGCAGGGTGCTCAGTGCTCAGGGTGCTGGGTGCTCAGTACTCGGGGTGCTGGGTGCTCAATACTCGGGGTGCTGGGTGCTCAGTACTCAGGTTGCTGGGTGATCAGTACTCGGGTGCTGGGTGCTCAGTGCTCAGGGTGCTGGGTGCTCAGTGCTCGGGGTGCTGGGTGCTCAGTGCTCAGTACTCAGGGTGCTGGGTGCTCAGTGCTCGGGGTGCTGGGTGCTCAGTGCTCAGTACTCAGTGTGCTGGGTGCTCAGTGCTCAGGGTGCTGGGTGCTCAATGCTCAGGATGCTGGGTGCTCAGTGCTCAGGGTGCTGGGTACTCAGTGCTCAGGGTGCTTGGTACTCAGTGCTCGGGATGCTGGGTGCTCAGTACTCAGGGTGCTGGGTGCTCAGTACTCAGGGTGCTCAGTGCTCAGTACTCAGGGTGCTCAATGCTCAGTACTCAGGGTGCTCAGTGCTCGGGGTGCTGGGTGCTCAGTCCTCAGGGTGCTGGGTGCTCAGAGCTCAGGTTGCTCGGTGCTCAGTGCTCAGGGTGCTGGGTGATCAGTACTCAGGGTGCTGGGTGCTCAGTGCTCGGGGTGCTGGGTGCTCAGTACTCAGGGTGCTGGGTGCTCAGTGCTCAGGGTGCTGGGTGCTCAGTGCTCAGGGTGCTCGATGCTTAGTACTCAGGGTGCTCGGTGCTCGGGGTGCTGGGTGCTCAGTGCTCAGGGTGCTGGGTGCTCAGTGCTCAGGGTTCTGGGTGCTCAGTGCTCAGGGTGCTGGGTACTCAGTGCTCGGGTTGCTGGGTGCTCAGTACTCAGTGTGCTGGGTGCTCAGTACTCAGGGTGCTGGGTGCTCAGTGCTCGTGGTGCTGGGTGCTCAGTGCTCGTGGTGCTCGCTGCTCAGTACTCAGGGTGCTGGGTGCTCAGTGCTCAGGGTGCTCAGTACTCAGGGTGCTGTGTGTTCAGTGCTCAGGGTGCTGGGTGCTCAGTACTCAGGGTGCTCGGTGCTCAGTGCTCGGGGTGCTGGGTGCTCAGTACTCAGGGTGCTCGGTGCTCAGTACTCAGGGTGCTCAGTGCTCAGTACTCAGGGTGCTCAGGCTCAGTGCTCGGGGAGCTGGGTGCTCATTGCTCGGGGTGCTGGGTGCTCAGTGCTCGGGGTGCTGGGTGCTCAGTGCTCGGTGTGCTGGGTGCTCAGTGCTCAGAGTGCTGGGTGCTCAGTACTCAGGGTGCTTGGTGCTCAGTACTCAGGGTGCTGGGTTCTCAGTGCTCAGGGTGCTCAGTGCTCAGTACTCCGCGTGCTGGGTGCTCAGTGCTCAGGGTGCTCGGTGCTCAGTACTCAGGGTGCTCAGTGCTCAGTACTCAGGGTGCTCAGTGCTCAGTACTCAGGGTGCTCGGTGCTCAGTGCTCAGGGTGCTCAGCGCTCAGTACTCAGGGTGCTCAGTGCTCAGTGCTCTGGGTGCTGGGTGCTCAGTGCTCGGGGTGCTGGGTGCTCAGTGCTCAGGGTGCTGGGTGCTCAGTACTAAGGATGCTCAGTTCTCAGGTTGCTGGGTGCTCAGTGCTCGGGGTGCTGGGTACTCAGTGCTCAGTAAACAGGGTGCTGGGTGCTCAGTGCTCGGGGTGCTGGGTGCTCAGTGCTCAGTACTCAGGTTGCTGGGTGCTCAGTGCTCGGGGTGCTGGATGCTCATTACTCAGGGTGCTGGGTGCTCAGTGCTCAGGGTGCTGGGTGCTCAGTACTCAGGGTGCTGGGTGCTCAGTGCTCAGGGTGCTGGGTGCTCAGTACTCAGGGTGCTGGGTCCTCAGTGCTCAGGGTGCTGGGTGCTCAGTGCTCGGGGTGCTCAGTACTCAGGGTGCTGTGTGTTCAGTGCTCAGGGTACTGGGTGCTCAGTACTCAGGGTGCTTGGTGCTTAGTACTCAGGGTGCTGGGTGCTCAGTACTCCGGGTGCTGGGTGCTCAGAACTCGGGGTGCTCGGTGCTCAGTGCTCAGGGTGCTGGGTGCTCAGTACACAGGGTGCTCATTGCTCAGTGTGCTGGGTGCTCAGTACTCAGGGTGCTGTGTGCTCAGTACTCAGGGTGCTCAGTGCTCAGTGCTCAGGGTGCTGGGTGCTCACTGCTCGGGGTGCTGGGTGCTCAGTGCTCAGGGTGCTGGGTGCTCAGTGCTCAGGGTGCTCGTTGCTCAGTGCTCAGGGTGCTGGGTGCTCAGTACTCAGGGTGCTCAGTGATCAGGGTGCTGGGTGCTGAGTACTCAGGGTGCTGGGTGCTCAGTGCTCAGTACTCAGGGTGCTGGGTGCTCAGTACTCAGGGTGCTCAGTGATCAGGGTGCTGGGTGCTGAGTACTCAGGGTGCTGGGTGCTCAGTGCTCAGTACTCAGGGTGCTCGGTGCTCAGTACTCAGGGTGCTGGGTGCTCAGTGCTCGGGGTGCTGGGTGCTCAGTGCTCGGGGTGCTGGGTGCTCAGTGCTCAGGGTGCTGGGTGCTCATTGCTCGGGGTGCTGTGTGCTCAGTGCTCGGTGTGCTCGGTGCTCAGTGCTTGGGGTGGTGGGTGCTCAGTACTCGGGGTGCACAGTGCTCAGTACTCAGGGTGCTGGGTGCTCAGTACTCAGGGTGCTGGGTGCTCATTGCTCGGGGTGCTGGGTCCTCAGTGCTACGGGTGCTGGGTGCTCAGTGCTCGGGGTGCTGGGTGCTCAGTGCTCGGGGCGCTGGGTGCTCAGTGCTCGGGGTGCTCGGTGCTCAGTACTCAGGGTGCTGGGTGCTCAGTGCTCAGGGTGCTCGGTGCTCAGTACTCAGGGTGCTGGGTGCTCAGTGCTCAGTGTGCTCGGTGCTCAGTACGTTGGGTGCTCAGTACTCAAGGTGTTGGGTGCTCAGTGCTCAGGGAGATCGGTGCTCAGTACTCACGGTGCTCAGTACTCAGGGTGCTGGGTGCTCAGGGCTCGGGGTGCTGGGAGCTCAGTACTCAGGGTGCTGGGTGCTCAGTGCTCGGGGAGCTGGGTGCTGAGTGCTCAGGGTGCTGGGTGCTCAGTACTCGGGGTGCTCGGTGCTCAGTACTCAGGGTGCTGGGTGCTCACTACTCAGGGTGCTGGGTGCTCAGTGATCAGGGTGCTCTCTGCTCAGTACTCAGGGTGCTGGGTGCTCAGTGCTCAGGGTGCTGGGTGCTCAGTACTCAGGGTGCTGGGTGCTCAGTGCTCAGGGTGATCGGTGCTCAGTCCTCAGGGTGCTCAGTACTCAGGGTGCTGGGTACTCAGTACTCAGGGTGCTGTGTGCTCAGTGCTCGGGGTGCTGGGTGCTCAGTACTCAGGGTGCTGGGTGCTCAGTACTCAGGGTGATGGGTGCTCAGTACTCAGGGTGCTGGGTGCTCAGTACTCTGGGTGCTCAGTGCTCGGGGTGCTGGGTGCTCAGTGCTCAGGGTGCTCGGTGCTCAGTGCTTGGGGTGCTGGGTACTCAGTACTCGGGGTGCTCAGTTCTCAGTACTCAGGGTGCTGGGTGCTCAGTGCACAGGGTGCTGGGTGCTCAGTGCTCGGGGTGCTGGGTGCTCGGTGCTCAGGTTGCTGGGTGCTCAGTACTCGGGGTGGTGGGTGCTCAGTACTCAGGGTGCTGGGTGCTCATTGCTCGGGGTGCTGGGTGCTCAGTGCTCCGGGTGCTGGGTGCTCAGTGCTCGGGGTGCTGGGTGCTCAGTGCTCAGGGTGCTGGGTGCTCAGTGCTCGGGGTGCTCGGTGCTCAGTACTCAGGGTTCTGTGTGCTCAGTGCTCAGGGTGCTCGGTGCTCAGTACTCAGGGTGCTGGGTGCTCAGTGCTCGGTGTCCTCGGTGCTCAGTACTCAGGGTGCTCAGTGCTCAGTACTCAGCGTGCTGGGTGCTCAGTGCTCAGTACTCATCGTGCTGGGTGCTCAGTGCTCAGTGTGCTGGGTGCACAGTACTCAGGGTGCTGGGTGCTTAGTACTCAGGGTGCTCGGTCCTCGGTGCTCAGGGTGCTCAGTGCTCAGTACTCAGCGTGCTGGGTGCTCAGTGCTCAGTACTCATCGTGCTGGGTGCTCAGTGCTCAGGGTGCTGGGTGCTCAGTACTCAGGGTGCTGGGAGCTTAGTACTCAGGGTGCTCGGTCCTCAGTGCTCAGGGTGCTGGGTGCTCAGTACTCAGGGTGCTGGGTGCTCAGTGGTCAGGGTGCTCAGTGCTCAGCACTCAGGGTGCTCGGTCCTCAGTGCTCAGGGTGCTCAGTGCTCAGTACTCAGGGTGCTCAGTGCTCTGGGTGCTGGGTGCTCAGTGCTCAGGGTGCTGGGTGCTCAGTGCTCAGGGTGCTGGGTGCTCAGTACTCAGGGTGCTCAGTGCTCAGGGTGCTGGGTGCTCAGTGCTCGGGGTGCTGGGTACTCAGTGCTCAGTACACAGGGTGCTGAGTGCTCAGTGCTCGGGGTGCTGGGTGCTCAGTGCTCAGGGTGCTGGGTCCTCAGTTCTCAGGGTGCTGGGTGCTCAGTGCTCGGGGTGCTCAGTACTCAGGGTGCTGTGTGTTCAGTGCTCAGGGTACTGGGTGCTCAGTACTCAGGGTGCTCGGTGCTTAGTACTCAGGGTGCTGGGTGCTCAGTACTAAGGGTGCTGGGTGCTCAGTGCTCGGGGTGCTCGGTGCTCAGTGCTCAGGGTGCTGGGTGCTCAGTACTCAGGGTGCTCATTGCTCAGGGTGCTGGGTGCTCAGTACTCAGGGTGCTGGGTGCTCAGTACTCAGGGTGCTCAGTGCTCAGTACTCAGGGTGCTCAATGCTCAGTACTCAGGGTGCTCAGTGCTCGGGGTGCTGGGTGCTCAGTCCTCAGGGTGCTGGGTGCTCAGAACTCGGGGTGCTGGGTGCTCAGTGATCAGGGTGCTGGGTGCTCAGTACTCAGGGTGCTCATTGCTCAGGGTGCTGGGTGCTCAGTACTCAGGGTGCTGTGTGCTCAGTACTCAGGGTGCTCAGTGCTCAGTGCTCAGGGTGCTGGGTGCTCACTGCTCGGGGTGCTGGGTGCTCAGTGATCAGGGTGCTGGGTGCTCAGTGCTCAGGGTTCTCGGTGCTCAGTGCTCAGGGTGCTGGGTGCTCAGTACTCAGGGTGCTCAGTGCTCAGGGTGTTGGGTGCTCAGTGCCCGGGGTGCTGGGTGCTCAGTCCTCAGGGTGCTGGGTGCTCAGTGCTCAGTACTCAGGGTGCTGGGTGCTCAGTGCTCGGGGTGCTGGGTGCTCAGTGCTCAGTACTCAGGGTGCTGGGTCCTCAGTGCTTGGGGTGCTGGGTGCTCAGTACTCAGGGTGCTCAGTGCTTGGGGTGTTGGGTGCTCAGTACTCAGTGTGCTGGGTGCTCAGTGCTCAGGGTGCTGGGTGCTCAGTACTCAGGGTGCTGGGTGCTCAGTACTCAGGGTGCTGGGTGCTCAGTGCTCGGGGTGCTGGGTGCTCAGTGCTCGGGGTGCTGGCTGCTCAGTGCTCGGGGTGCTGGGTGCTCAGTACTCAGGGTGCTGGGTGCTCAGTGCTCAGGGTGCTGGGTGCTCAGTGCTCGGGGTGCTCAGAGGTCAGTACTCAGGGTGCTGTGTGCTCAGTGCTCGGGGTGCTCGGTGCTCAGTACTCAGGGTGCTGGGTGCTCAGTGCTCGGGGTGCTCGGTGCTCAGTACGTTGGGTGCTCACTACTCAGGGTGCTGGGTGCTCAGTGCTCAGGGTGCTGGGTGCTCAGTGTTCAGGGTGCTGGGTGCTCAGTGCTCAGGGTGCTGGGTGCTCAGTACTCGGGGTGCTGGGTGCTCAATACTCAGGGTGCTGGGTGCTCAGTACTCAGGGTGCTGGGTGATCAGTACTCGGGTGCTGGGTGCTCAGTGCTCAGGGTGCTGGGTGCTCAGTGCTCGGGGTGCTGGGTGCTCAGTGCTCAGTACTCAGGGAGCTGGGTGGTCAGTGCTCGGGGTGCTGGGTGCTCAGTGCTCAGTACTCAGTGTGCTGGGTGCTCAGTGCTCAGGGTGCTGGGTGAACAATGCTCAGGATGCTGGGTGCTCAGTGCTCAGGGTGCTGGGTACTCAGTGCTCAGGGTGCTGGGTACTCAGTGCTCAGGATGCTGGGTGCTCAGTACTCAGGGTGCTGGGTGCTCAGTACTCAGGGTACTCAGTGCTCAGTACTCAGGGTGCTCAATGCTCAGTACTCAGGGTGCTCAGTGCTCGGGGTGCTGGGTGCTCAGTCCTCAGGGTGCTGGGTGCTCAGTGCTCAGGTTGCTCGGTGCTCAGTGCTCAGGGTGCTGGGTGCTCAGTACTCAGGGTGCTGGGTGCTCAGTGCTCGGGGTGCTGGGTGCTCAGTACTCAGGGTGCTGGGAGCTCAGTGCTCAGGGTGCTGGGTGCTCAGTGCTCAGGGTGCTTGGTGCTTAGTACTCTGGGTGCTCGGTGCTCGGGGTGCTGGGTGCTCAGTGCTCAGGGTGCTGGGTGCTCAGTGCTCAGGGTGCTGGGTGCTCAGTGCTCAGGGTGCTGGGTGCTCAGTGCTCAGGGTGCTCAGTACTCAGGGTGCTGTGTGTTCAGTGCTCAGGGTGCTCAGTGCTCAGTACTCAGGGTGCTCAGGTTCAGTGCTCGGGGTGCTGGGTGCTCAGTGCTCGGGGTGCTGGGTGCTCAGTACTCAGGGTGCTCGGTGCTCAGTGCTCAGGGTGCTCGGTGCTTAGTACTCTGGGTGCTCGGTGCTCGGGGTGCTGGGTGCTCAGTACTAAGGGTGCTGGGTGCTCAGTACTCAGGGTGCTGGGTGCTCAGTGCTCGTGGTGCTGGGTGCTCAGTGCTCGTGGTGCTCGCTGCTCAGTACTCAGGGTGCTGGGTGCTCAGTGCTCAGGGTGCTCAGTACTCAGGGTGCTGTGTGTTCAGTGCTCAGGGTGCTCAGTGCTCAGTACTCAGGGTGCTCAGGTTCAGTGCTCGGGGTGCTGGGTGCTCAGTGCTCGGGGTGCTGGGTGCTCAGTACTCAGGGTGCTCGGTGCTCAGTACTCAGGGTGCTCAGTGCTCAGTACTCAGGGTGCTCAGGCTCAGTGCTCAGGGTGCTGGGTGCTCAGTGCTCGGGGTGCTGGGTGCTCAGTGCTCGGGGTGCTGGGTGCTCAGTGCTCGGTGTGCTGGGTGCTCAGTGCTCAGAGTGCTGGGTGCTCAGTACTCAGGGTGCTTGGTGCTCAGTACTCAGGGTGCTGGGTGCTCAGTGCTCAGGGTGCTCAGTGCTCAGTACTCGGCGTGCTGGGTGCTCAGTGCTCAGGGTGCTCGGTGCTCAGTACTCAGGGTGCTCAGTGCTCAGTACTCAGGGTGCTCAGTGCTCAGTACTCAGGGTGCTCGGTGCTCAGTGCTCAGGGTGCTCAGTGCTCAGTACTCAGGGTGCTCAGTGCTCAGTGCTCTGGGTGCTGGGTGCTCAGTGCTCGGGGTGCTGGGTGCTCAGTGCTCAGGGTGCTGGGTGCTCAGTACTAAGGATGCTCAGTGCTCAGGTTGCTGTGTGCTCAGTGCTCGGGGTGCTGGGTACTCAGTGCTCAGTAAACAGGGTGCTGGGTGCTCAGTGCTCGGGGTGCTGTGTGCTCAGGGCTCGGGGTGCTAAATGCTCAGTACTCAGGGTGCTGGGTGCTCAGTGCTCGGGGTGCTGGATGCTCAGTACTCAGGGTGCTGGGTGCTCAGTGCTCAATGTGCTGGGTGTTCAGTACTCAGGGTGCTGGGTGCTCAGTGCTCAGGGTGCTGGGTGCTCAGTACTCAGGGTGCTGGGTCCTCAGTGCTCAGGGTGCTGGGTGCTCAGTGCTCGGTGTGCTCAGTACTCAGGGTGCTGTGTGTTCAGTGCTCAGGGTACTGGGTGCTCAGTACTCAGGGTGCTTGGTGCTTAGTACTCAGGGTGCTGGGTGCTCAGTACTCTGGGTGCTGGGTGCTCAAAACTCGGGGTGCTCGGTGCTCAGTGCTCACGGGGCTGGGTGCTCAGTACTCAGGGTGCTCATTGCTCAGGGTGCTGGGTGCTCAGTATTCAGGGTGCTGTGTGCTCAGTACTCAGGGTGCTCAGTGCTCAGGGTGCTGGGTGCTCACTGCTCGGGGTGCTGGGTGCTCAGAGATCAGGGTGCTGGGTGCTCAGTGCTCAGGGTTCTCGGTGCTCAGTGCTCAGGGTGCTGGGTGCTCAGTACTCAGGGTGCTCAGTGCTCAAGGTGCTGGGTGCTCAGTGCCCGGGGTGCTGGGTGCTCAGTCCTCAGGGTGCTGGGTGCTCAGTGCTCAGTACTCAGGGTGCTGGGTGCTCAGTGCTCGGGGTGCTGGGTGCTCAGTGCTCAGTACTCAGGGTGCTGGGTCCTCAGTGCTTGGGGTGTTGGGTGCTCAGTACTCAGTGTGCTGGGTGCTCAGTGCTCAGGGTGCTGGGTGCTCAGTACTCAGGGTGCTGGGTGCTCAGTACTCAGGGTGCTGGGTGCTCAGTGCTCGGGGTGCTGGGTGCTCAGTGCTCGGGGTGCTGGCTGCTCAGTGATCGGGGTGCTGGGTGCTCAGTACTCAGGGTGCTGGGTGCTCAGTGCTCGGGGTGCTGGGTGCTCAGTGCTCGGGGTGCTCGGAGGTCAGTACCCAGGGTGCTGGGTGCTCAGTGCTCGGGGTGCTCGGTGCTCAGTACTCAGGGTGCTGGGTGCTCAGTGCTCGGGTTGCTCGGTGCTCAGTACGTTGGGTGCTCACTACTCAGGGTGCTGGGTGCTCAGTGCTCAGGGTGCTGGGTGCTCAGTGTTCAGGGTGCTGGGTGCTCAGTGCTCAGGGTGCTGGGTGCTCAGTACTCAGGGTGCTGGGTGCGCAGTGCTCGGGGTGCTGGGTGCTCAGTGCTCAGGGTGCAGGGTGCTCAGTGCTCAGGGTGCTGGGTGCTCAGTACTCGGGGTGCTGGGTGCTCAATACTCAGGGTGCTGGGTGCTCAGTACTCAGGGTGCTGGGTGATCAGTACTCGGGTGCTGGGTGCTCAGTGCTCAGGGTGCTGGGTGCTCAGTGCTCGGGGTGCTGGGTGCTCAGTGCTCAGTACTCAGGGTGCTGGGTGCTCAGTGCTCGGGGTGCTGGGTGCTCAGTGCTCAGTACTCAGTGTGCTGGGTGCTCAGTGCTCAGGGTGCTGGGTGCTCAATGCTCAGGATGCTGGGTGCTCAGTGCTCAGGGTGCTGGGTACTCAGTGCTCAGGGTGCTTGGTACTCAGTGCTCGGGATGCTGGGTGCTCAGTACTCAGGGTGCTGGGTGCTCAGTACTCAGGGTGCTCAGTGCTCAGTACTCAGTGTGCTCAATGCTCAGTACTCAGTGTGCTCAGTGCTCGGGGTGCTGGGTGCTCAGTCCTCAGGGTGCTGGGTGCTCAGAGCTCAGGTTGCTCGGTGCTCAGTGCTCAGGGTGCTGGGTGCTCAGTACTCAGGGTGCTGGGTGCTCAGTGCTCGGGGTGCTGGGTGCTCAGTACTCAGGGTGCTGGGTGCTCAGTGCTCAGGGTGCTGGGTGCTCAGTGCTCAGGGTGCTCGGTGCTTAGTACTCAGGGTGCTCGGTGCTCGGGGTGCTGGGTGCTCAGTGCTCAGGGTGCTGGGTGCTCAGTGCTCAGGGTGCTGGGTGCTCAGTGCTCAGGGTGCTGGGTACTCAGTGCTCGGGGTGCTGGGTGCTCAGTACTCAGTGTGCTGGGTGCTCAGTACTTAGGGTGCTGGGTGCTCAGTGCTCGTGGTGCTGGGTGCTCAGTGCTCGTGGTGCTCGCTGCTCAGTACTCAGTGTGCTGGGTGCTCAGTGCTCAGGGTGCTCAGTACTCAGGGTGCTGTGTGTTCAGTGCTCAGGGTGCTGGGTGCTCAGTACTCAGGGTGCTCGGTGCTCAGTGCTCGGGGTGCTGGGTGCTCAGTACTCAGGGTGCTCGGTGCTCAGTACTCAGGGTGCTCAGTGCTCAGTACTCAGGGTGCTCAGGCTCAGTGCTCGGGGAGCTGGGTGCTCATTGCTCGGGGTGCTGGGTGCTCAGTGCTCGGGGTGCTGGGTGCTCAGTGCTCGGTGTGCTGGGTGCTCAGTGCTCAGAGTGCTGGGTGCTCAGTACTCAGGGTGCTTGGTGCTCAGTACTCAGGGTGCTGGGTTCTCAGTGCTCAGGGTGCTCAGTGCTCAGTACTCCGCGTGCTGGGTGCTCAGTGCTCAGGGTGCTCGGTGCTCAGTACTCAGGGTGCTCAGTGCTCAGTACTCAGGGTGCTCAGTGCTCAGTACTCAGGGTGCTCGGTGCTCAGTGCTCAGGGTGCTCAGCGCTCAGTACTCAGGGTGCTCAGTGCTCAGTGCTCTGGGTGCTGGGTGCTCAGTGCTCGGGGTGCTGGGTGCTCAGTGCTCAGGGTGCTGGGTGCTCAGTACTAAGGATGCTCAGTTCTCAGGTTGCTGGGTGCTCAGTGCTCGGGGTGCTGGGTACTCTGTGCTCAGTAAACAGGGTGCTGGGTGCTCAGTGCTCGGGGTGCTGGGTGCTCAGTGCTCAGTACTCAGGTTGCTGGGTGCTCAGTGCTCGGGGTGCTGGATGCTCATTACTCAGGGTGCTGGGTGCTCAGCGCTCAGGGTGCTGGGTGCTCAGTACTCAGGGTGCTGGGTGCTCAGTGCTCAGGGTGCTGGGTGCTCAGTACTCAGGGTGCTGGGTCCTCAGAGCTCAGGGTGCTGGGTGCTCAGTGCTCGGGGTGCTCAGTACTCAGGGTGCTGTGTGTTCAGTGCTCAGGGTACTGGGTGCTCAGTACTCAGGGTGCTTGGTGCTTAGTACTCAGGGTGCTGGGTGCTCAGTACTCCGGGTGCTGGGTGCTCAGAACTCGGGGTGCTCGGTGCTCAGTGCTCAGGGTGCTGGGTGCTCAGTACAAAGGGTGCTCATTGCTCAGGGTGCTGGGTGCTCAGTACTCAGGGTGCTGTGTGCTCAGTACTCAGGGTGCTCAGTGATCAGTGCTCAGGGTGCTGGGTGCTCACTGCTCGGGGTGCTGGGTGCTCAGTGCTCAGGGTGCTGGGTGCTCAGTGCTCAGGGTGCTCGTTGCTCAGTGCTCAGGGTGCTGGGTGCTCAGTACTCAGGGTGCTCAGTGCTCAGGGTGCTGGGTGCTGAGTACTCAGGGTGCTGGGTGCTCAGTGCTCAGTACTCAGGGTGCTCGGTGCTCAGTACTCAGGGTGCTGGGTGCACAGTGCTCGGGGTGCTGGGTGCTCAGTGCTCGGGTTGCTGGGTGCTCAGTGCTCAGGGTGCTGGGTGCTCAGTTCTCGGGGTGCTGGGTGCTCAGTGCTCAGGGTGCTGGGTGCTCATTGCTCGGGGTGCTGTGTGCTCAGTGCTCGGTGTGCTCGGTGCTCAGTGCTCGGGGTGGTGGGTGCTCAGTACTCGGGGTGCTCAGTGCTCAGTACTCAGGGTGCTGGGTGCTCAGTACTCAGGGTGCTGGGTGCTCATTGCTCGGGGTGCTGGGTCCTCAGTGCTACGGGTGCTGGGTGCTCAGTGCTCGGGGTGCTGGGTGCTCAGTGCTCGGGGCACTGGGTGCTCAGTGCTCGGGGTGCTCGGTGCTCAGTACTCAGGGTGCTGGGTGCTCAGTGCTCAGGGTGCTCGGTGCTCAGTACTCAGGGTGCTGGGTGCTCAGTGCTCAGTGTGCTCGGTGCTCAGTACGTTGGGTGCTCAGTACTCAAGGTGTTGGGTGCTCAGTGCTCAGGGAGATCGGTGCTCAGTACTCACGGTGCTCAGTACTCAGGGTGCTGGGTGCTCAGGGCTCGGGGTGCTGGGAGCTCAGTACTCAGGGTGCTGGGTGCTCAGTGCTCGGGGTGCTGGGTGCTGAGTGCTCAGGGTGCTGGGTGCTCAGTACTCGGGGTGCTCGGTGCTCAGTACTCAGGGTGCTGGGTGCTCACTACTCAGGGTGCTGGGTGCTCAGTGATCAGGGTGCTCTCTGCTCAGTACTCAGGGTGCTGGGTGCTCAGTGCTCAGGGTGCTGTGTGCTCAGTACTCAGGGTGCTGGGTGCTCAGTGCTCAGGGTGATCGGTGCTCAGTCCTCAGGGTGCTCAGTACTCAGGGTGCTGGGTGCTCAGTGCTCAGGTTGCTCAGTACTCAGGGTGCTGGGTACTCAGTACTCAGGGTGCTGTGTGCTCAGTGCTCGGGGTGCTGGGTGATCAGTACTCAGGGTGCTGGGTGCTCAGTACTCAGGGTGCTGGGTGCTCAGTACTCAGGGTGCTGGTTGCTCAGTACTCTGGGTGCTCAGTGCTCGGGGTGCTGGGTGCTCAGTGCTCGGGGTGCTCGGTGCTCAGTGCTTGGGGTGCTGGGTACTCAGTACTCGGGGTGCTCAGTGCTCAGTACTCAGGGTGCTGGGTGCTCAGTGCACAGGGTGCTGGGTGCTCAGTGCTCGGGGTGCTGGGTGCTCGGTGCTCAGGTTGCTGGGTGCTCAGTACTCGGGGTGGTGGGTGCTCAGTACTCAGGGTGCTGGGTGCTCATTGCTCGGTTTGCTGGGTGCTCAGTGCTCCGGGTGCAGGGTGCTCAGTGCTCGGGGTGCTGGGTGCTCAGTGCTCAGGGTGCTGGGTGCTCAGTGCTCGGGGTGCTCGGTGCTCAGTACTCAGGGTTCTGTGTGCTCAGTGCTCAGGGTGCTCGGTGCTCAGTACTCAGGGTGCTGGGTGCTCAGTGCTCGGTGTCCTCGGTGCTCAGTACTCAGGGTGCTCAGTGCTCAGTACTCAGCGTGCTGGGTGCTCAGTGCTCAGTACTCATCGTGCTGGGTGCTCAGTGCTCAGGGTGCTGGGTGCTCAGTACTCAGGGTGCTGGGTGCTTAGTACTCAGGGTGCTCGGTCCTCAGTGCTCAGGGTGCTCAGTGCTCAGTACTCAGCGTGCTGGGTGCTCAGTGCTCAGTACTCATCGTGCTGGGTGCTCAGTGCTCAGGGTGCTGGGTGCTCAGTACTCAGGGTGCTGGGTGCTTAGTACTCAGGGTGCTCGGTCCTCAGTGCTCAGGGTGCTGGGTGCTCAGTACTCAGGGTGCTGGGTGCTCAGTGGTCAGGGTGCTCAGTGCTCAGCAATCAGGGTGCTCGGTGCTCAGTGCTCAGGGTGCTCAGTGCTCAGTACTCAGGGTGCTCAGTGCTCTGGGTGCTGGGTGCTCAGTGCTCAGGGTGCTGGGTGCTCAGTGCTCAGGGTGCTGGGTGCTCAGTACTCAGGGTGCTCAGTGCTCAGGGTGCTGTGTGCTCAGTGCTCGGGGTGCTGGGTACTCAGTGCTCAGTACACAGGGTGCTGAGTGCTCAGTGCTCGGGGTGCTGGGTGCTCAGTGCTCAGTACTCAGGGTGCTGGGTGCTCAGGGTGCTGGGTGCTCAGTACTCAGGGTGCTGGGTGCTCAGTGCTCAGGGTGCTGGATGCTCAGTACTCAGGGTGCTGGGTCCTCAGTGCTCAGGGTGCTGGGTGCTCAGTGCTCGGGGTGCTCAGTACTCAGGGTGCTGTGTGTTCAGTGCTCAGGGTACTGGGTGCTCAGTACTCAGGGTGCTCGGTGCTTAGTACTCAGGGTGCTGGGTGCTCAGTACTCCGGGTGCTGGGTGCTCAGTGCTCGGGGTGCTCGGTGCTCAGTGCTCAGGGTGCTGGGTGCTCAGTACTCAGGGTGCTCATTGCTCAGGGTGCTGGGTGCTCAGTACTCAGGGTGCTGGGTGCTCAGTACTCAGGGTGCTCAGTGCTCAGTACTCAGGGTGCTCAGTGCTCAGTACTCAGGGTGCTCAGTGCTCAGGGTGCTGGGTGCTCAGTGCTCGGGGTGCTGGGTGCTCAGTGCTCACTGTGCTGTGTGCTCAGTACTCAGGGTGCTCAGTACTCAGGGTGCTGGGTGCTCAGTGCTCAGCGTGCTGGGTGCTCAGTGCTCAGGGTGCTGGGTGCTCAGTGCTCAGGGTGCTCGGTGCTCAGTGCTCAGGTTGCTGGGTGCTCAATACTCAGGGTGCTGGGTGCTCAGTACTCAGGGTGCTCAGTGCTCAGTACTCAGGGTGCTCAGTGCTCAGGGTGCTGGGTGCTCAGTGCTCGGGGCGCTGGGTACTCAGTCCTCAGGGTGCTGGGTGCTCAGGTCTCAGGGTGCTCTGTGCTCAGTGCTCAGGGTGCTGGGTGCTCAGTACTCAGGGTGCTCGGTGCTCAGTACTCAGGGTGCTGGGTGCTCAGTGCTCAGGGTGCTGGGTGCTCAGTACTCAGGGTGCTGGGTGCTCGGTGCTCAGTACACTGGGTGCTCAGTACTCAGGATGCTGGGTGCTCAGTACTCAGGGTGCTCGATGCTTGGGGTGCTGGGTGCTCAGTTCTCAGGGTGCTCAGTGCTTGGGGTGCAGGCTGCTCAGTACTCAGGGTGCTGGTTGCTCAGTGCTCAGGGTGCTGGGTGCTGAGTACTCAGGGTGCTGGCTGCTCAGTACTCAGGGTGCTGGGTGCTCAGTGCTCGCTGTGCTGGGTGCTCAGTGCTCGGGTTGCTGGGTGCACAGTGCTCGGGGTGCTGGGTGCTCAGTGCTCGGGGTGCTGGGTGCTCAGCGCTCAGGGTGCTGGATGCTCATTGCTCGGGGTGCTGTGTGCTCAGTGCTCGGTGTGCTTGGTGCATAGTGCTCGGGGTGGTGGGTGCTCAGTACTCGGGGTGCTCAGTGCTCAGTACTCAGGGTGCTGGGTGCTCAGTACTCAGGGTGCTGGGTGCTCATTACTCGGGGTGCAGGGTCCTCAGTGCTACGGGTGCAGGGTGCTCAGTGCTCGGGGTGCTGGGTGCTCAGTGCTCGGGGCGCTGGGTGCTCAGTGCTCGGGGTGCTCGGTGCTCAGTACTCAGGGTGCTGGGTGCTCAGTGCTCAGAGTGCTCGGTGCTCAGTACTCAGGGTGCTGGGTGCTCAGTGCTCAGTGTGCTCGGTGCTCAGTACGTTGGGTGCTCAGTACTCAGGGTGTTGGGTGCTCAGTGCTCAGGGTGATCGGTGCTCAGTCCTCAGGGTGCTCAGTGCTCAGGGCGCTGGGTGCTCAGTGCTCGGGGTGCTGGGTGCTGAGTGCTCAGGGTGCTGGGTGCTCAGTACTCGGGGTGCTCGGTGATCAGTACTCAGGGTGCTGGGTGCTCACTACTCAGGGTGCTGGGTGCTCAGTGATCAGGGTGCTCTCTGCTCAGTACTCAGGGTGCTGGGTGCTCAGTGCTCAGGGTGCTGGGTGCTCAGTACTCAGGGTGCTGGGTGCTCAGTGCTCAGGGTGATCGGTGCTCAGTCCTCAGGGTGCTCAGTACTCAGGGTGCTGGGTGCTCAGTGCTCAGGTTGCTCAGTACTCAGGGTGCTGAGTACTCAGTACTCAGGGTGCTGTGTGCTCAGTGCTCGGGGTGCTGGGTGCTCAGTACTCAGGGTGCTGGGTGCTCAGTGCTCAGGGTGCTGGGTGCTCAGTACTCAGGGTGCTCGGTGCTCAGTACTCAGGGTGCTCAGTGCTCGGGGAGCTCGGTGCTCAGTACTCAGGGTGCTGGGTGCTCAGTACTCAGTGCTCGGGGTCCTGGGTGCTCAGCGCTCTGGGTGCTTAGTGCACAGTACTCAGGGTGCTGGGTGCTCAGTATTCAGGGTGCTCAGTGCTCGGGGTGCTGGGTGCTCATTACTCAGGATGCTGGGTGCTCAGTACTCAGGGTGCTGGGTGCTCATTCTCGTGGTGCTGGGTGCTCAGTGCTCGCGGTGCTGGGTGCTCAGTACTCGGGGTGCTGGGTGCTCAGTGCTCAGCGTGCTGGGTGCTCAGTACTCAGGGTGCTCGTTTCTCAGTACTCAGGGTGCTGGGTGCTCATTCTCGGGGTGCTGGGTGCTCAGTGCTCAGGGTGCTTGGTGCTCAGTGCTCGGGGTGCTCGGTGCTCAGTACTCAGTGTGCTGGGTCCTCAGTGCTCGGAGTGGTCTGTGCTCAGTGCTCAGGGTGCTGTTTGCTCAGTACTCGGGGTGCTCGGTGCTCAGTACTCAGGGTGCTGGGTGCTCAGTACTCAGGGTGCTGGGTGCTCAGTACTCAGGGTGCTCGGTGCTCAGTACTCAGGGAGCTGGGTGCTCAGTGCTCAGGTGCTGGGTGCTAAGTACTCAGGGTGCTGGGTGCTCAGTACTCAGGGTGCTGGGTGCTCAGTGCTCAGGGTGCTGGGTGCTCAGTACTCAGGGTGCTGGGTGCTCAGCACTCAGGGTGCTCAGTACTCAGGGTGCTTTGTGCTCAGTGCTCGGGGTACTGGGTGCTCTGTACTCAGGGTGCTCAGTACTCAGGGTGCTGGGTGCTCAGAACTCAGGGTGCTGGGTGCTCAGTACTCAGGGTGCTGGGTGCTCAGTACTCAGGGTGCTGGGTGCTCAGTACTCAGGGTGCTGGGTGCTCAGTGCTCGGGGTGCTGGGTGCTCATTAATCAGGGTACTGGGTGCTCAGTACTCAGGGTGCTCAGTGCTTGGGGTGCTGTGTGCTCAGTACTCAGGGTGCTCAGTGCTTGGGATGCTGGGTGCTCAGTACTCAGGGTGCTGGATGCTCAGTGCTCAGGGTGCTGGGTGCTGAGTACTCAGGGTGCTGGGTGCTCAGTACTCAGTGTGCTGGGTGCTCAGTGCTCGGGATGCTGGGTGCTCAGTGCTCGTTGTGCTGAGTGCTCAGTGCTCGGGGTGCTGGGTGCTCAGTGCTCAGGGTGCTGGGTGCTCAGTGCTCGGGGTGCTGGGTGCTCAGTGCTCGGGGTGCCCGGTGCTCAGTGCTCGGGGTGCTGGGTACTCAGTACTCGGGGTGCTCAGTGCTCAGTACTCAGGGTGCTGGGTGCTCAGTGCTCAGGGTGCTGGGTGCTCAGTGCTCGGGGTGCTGGGTGCTCGGTGCTCAGGTTGCTGGGTGCTCAGTACTCGGGGTGGTGGTTGCTCAGTACTCAGGGGGCTGGGTGCTCATTGCTCGGGGTGCTGGGTGCTCAGTGCTCCGGGTGCTGGGTGCTCAGTGCTCGGGGTGCTGGGTGCTCAGTGCTCAGGGTGCTGGGTGCTCAGTGCTCGGGGTGCTCGGTGCTCAGTACTCAGGGTTCTGTGTGCTCAGTGCTCAGGGTGCTCGGTGCTCAGTACTCAGGGTGATGGGTGCTCAGTACACGGTGTGCTCGGTGCTCAGTACGTTGGGTGCTCAGTACTCAGGGTGCTGGGTGCTCAGTGCTCAGGGTGATCGGTGATCAGTACTCAGCGTGCACAGTAATCAGGGAGCTGGGTGCTCAGTATTCAGGGTGCTCAGTGCTCGGGGTGCTGGGTGCTCAGTACTCAGGGTGCTGGGTGCTCAGTACTCAGGGTGCTGGGTGCTCATTCTCGGGGTGCTGGGTACTCAGTGCTCGGGGTGCTGGGTGCTCAGTGCTCAGGGTCCTCGGTGCTCAGTACTCAGGGTGCTCAGTACTCAGCGTGCTTTGTGCTCAGTGCTCAGGGTGCTGGGTGCTCAGTACTCAGGGTACTGAGTGCTCAGTACTCACGGTGCTGGGTGCTCAGTACTCAGGGTGCTCAGTACTCAGTACTCAGGGTGCTGGGTGCTCAGTGCTTGGGGTGCTGGGTGCTCAGTGCTCAGGGTGCTGGGTGCTCAGTGCTCGGGGTGCTGGTTGCTCAGTACTCGGGGTGCTCAGTGCTCAGTACTCAGGGTGCTGTGTGCTCAGTACTCAGGGTGCTGGGTGCTCCGTGCTCAGGGTGCTGTGTGCTCAGTACTCAGGTTGCTGGGTGCTCAGTACTCAGGGTGCTGGGTGCTCAGTGCTCAGGGTGCTGTGTGCTTAGTGCTCGGGGTGCTCGGTGCTCAGTACTCAGGGTGCTCAGTGCTCAGGGTGCTGGGTGCTCAGTGCTCGGGGTGCTGGGTACTCAGTGCTCAGTACACAGGGTGCTGAGTGCTCAGTGCTCGGGGTGCTGGGTGCTCAGTGCTCAGTACTCAGGGTGCTGGGTGCTCAGTGCTCAGGGTGCTGGGTGCTCAGTACTCAGGGTGCTGGGTGCTCAGTGCTCAGGGTGCTGGGTGCTCAGTACTCAGGGTGCTGGGTCCTCAGTGCTCAGGGTGCTGGGTGCTCAGTGCTCGGGGTGCTCAGTACTCAGGGTGCTGTGTGTTCAGTGCTCAGGGTACTGGGTGCTCAGTACTCAGGGTGCTCGGTGCTTAGTACTCAGGGTGCTGGGTGCTCAGTACTCCGGGTGCTGGGTGCTCAGTGCTCGGGGTGCTCGGTGCTCAGTGCTCAGGGTGCTGGGTGCTCAGTACTCAGGGTGCTCATTGCTCAGGGTGATGGGTGCTCAGTACTCAGGGTGCTGGGTGCTCAGTACTCAGGGTGCTCAGTGCTCAGTACTCAGGGTGCTCAGTGCTCAGTCCTCAGGGTGCTCAGTGCTCAGGGTGCTGGGTGCTCAGTGCTCGGGGTGCTGGGTGCTCAGTGCTCACGGTGCTGTGTGCTCAGTACTCAGGGTGCTCAGTACTCAGGGTGCTGGGTGCTCAGTGCTCAGGGTGCTGGGTGCTCAGTGCTCAGGGTGCTCGGTGCTCAGTGCTCAGGTTGCTGGGTGCTCAATACTCAGGGTGCTGGGTGCTCAGTACTCAGGGTGCTCAGTGCTCAGTACTCAGGGTGCTCAGTGCTCAGGGTGCTGGGTGCTCAGTTCTCAGGGTGCTCGGTGCTCAGTGCTCAGGGTGCTGGGTGCTCAGTACTCAGGATGCTGGGTGCTCAGTGCTCAGGGTGCTGGGTGCTCAGTGCTCAGGGTGCTCGGTTCTTAGTACTCATGGTGCTCGGTGCTCGGGGTGCTGGGGGCTCAGTAATCAGGGTGCTGGGTGCTCAGTGCTCAGGGTGCTGGGTGCTCAGTGCTCAGGGTGCTCGGTTCTTAGTACTCATGGTGCTCAGTGCTCGGGGTGCTGGGGGCTCAGTAATCAGGGTGCTGGGTGCTCAGTGCTCAGGGTGCTGGGTGCTCAGTGCTCAGGGTGCTCGGTTCTTAGTACTCATGGTGCTCGGTGCTCGGGGTGCTGGGTGCTCAGTGCTCGGTGTGCTGGGTGCTCAGTGCTCGGGGTGCTGGGTGCTCAGTACGTTGGGTGCTCAGTACTCAGGGTGCTGGGTGCTCAGTGCTCGGTGTGCTCGGTGCTCAGTACGTTGGGTGCTCAGTACTCAGGGTGCTGGGTGCTCAGTGCTCAGGGTGATCGGTGATCAGTACTCAGCGTGCACAGTAATAAGGGAGCTGGGTGCTAAGTATTCAGGGTGCTCAGTGCTCGGGGTGCTGGGTGCTCAGTACTCAGGGTGCTGGGTGCTCAGTACTCAGGGTGCTGGGTGCTCATTCTCGGGGTGCTGGGTGCTCAGTGCTCGGGGTGCTGGGTGCTCAGGACTCGGGGTGCTGGGTGCTCAGTGCTCAGCATGCTGGGTGCTCACTACTCAGGGTGCTCGGTTCTCAGTATTCAGGGTGCTGGGAGCTCATTCTCGGGGTGCTGGGTGCTCAGTGCTCAGGGTCCTCGGTGCTCAGTACTCAGGGTGCTCAATACACAGCGTGCTTTGTGCTCAGTGCTCAGGGTGCTGGGTGCTCAGTACTCAGGTTGCTGAGTGCTCAGTACTCACGGTGCTGGGTGCTCAGTACTCAGGGTGCTCAGTACTCAGTACTCAGGGTGCTGGGTGCTCAGTAATTGGGGTGCTGGGTGCTCAGTGCTCAGGGTGCTGGGTGCTCAGTGCTCCGGGTGCTGGGTGCTCAGTACTCGGGGTGCTCGGTGCTCAGTACTCAGGGTGCTGGGTGCTCAGTACTCAGGGTGCTGGGTGCTCAGTGCTCAGGGTGCTGTGTGCTCAGTACTCAGGTTGCTTGGTGCTCAGTACTCAGGGTGCTGGGTGCTCAGTGCTCAGGGTGCTGGGTGCTTAGTGCTCGGGGTGCTCGGTGCTCATTACTCAGGGTGCTCAGTGCTCAGTACTCAGCGTGCTGGGTGCTCAGTGCTCAGTACTCAGCGTGCTGGGTGCTCATTGCTCAGGGTGCTGGGTGCTCAGTACTCAGGGTGCTGGGTGCTTAGTACTCAGGGTGCTCGGTCCTCAGTGCTCAGGGTGCTGGGTGCTCAGTACTCAGGGTGCTGGGTGCTCAGTGGTCAGGGTGCTCAGTGCTCAGCAGTCAGGGTGCTCGGTGCTCAGTGCTCAGGGTGCTCAGTGCTCAGTACTCAGGGTGCTCAGTGCTCTGGGTGCTGGGTGCTCAGTGCTCAGGGTGCTGGGTGCTCAGTGCTCAGGGTGCTGGGTGCTCAGTACTCATTGTGCTCAGTGCTCAGGGTGCTGGGTGCTCAGTGCTCGGGGTGCTGGGTACTCAGTGCTCAGTACACAGGGTGCTGAGTGCTCAGTGTTCGGGGTGCTGGGTGCTCAGTGCTCAGTACTCAGGGTGCTGGGTGCTCAGTGCTCAGGGTGCTGGGTGCTCAGTACTCAGGGTGCTGGGTGCTCAGTGCTCAGGGTGCTGGGTGCTCAGTACTCAGGGTGCTGGGTCCTCAGTGCTCAGGGTGCTGGGTGCTCAGTGCTCGGGGTGCTCAGTACTCAGGGTGATGTGTGTTCAGTGCTCAGGGTACTGGGTGCTCAGTACTCAGGGTGCTCGGTGCTTAGTACTCAGGGTGCTGGGTGCTCAGTACTCCGGGTGCTGGGTGCTCAGTGCTCGGGGTGCTCGGTGCTCAGTGCTCAGGGTGCTGGGTGCTCAGTACTCAGGGTGCTCATTGCTCAGGGTGCTGGGTGCTCAGTACACAGGGTGCTGGGTGCTCAGTACTCAGGGTGCTCAGTGCTCAGTACTCAGGGTGCTCAGTGCTCAGTACTCAGGGTGCTCAGTGCTCAGGGTGCTGGGTGCTCAGTGCTCGGATTGCTGGGTGCTCAGTGCTCACGGTGCTGTGTGCTCAGTACTCAGGGTGCTCAGTACTCAGGGTGCTGGGTGCTCAGTGCTCGGGGTGCTGGGTACTCAGTCCTCAGGGTGCTGGGTGCTCAGTGCTCAGGGTGCTCGGTGCTCAGTGCTCAGGGTGCTGGGTGCTCAGTACTCAGGGTGCTCGGTGCTCAGTACTCAGGGTGCTGGGTGCTCAGTGCTCTGGGTGCTGGGTGCTCAGTACTCAGGGTGCTGGGTGCTCGGTGCTCAGTACACTGGGTGCCCAGTACTCAGGGTGCTGGGTGCTCAGTACTCAGGGTGCTCGGTGCTTGGGGTGCTGGGTGCTCAGTTCTCAGGGTGCTCAGTGCTTGGGGTGCAGGGTGCTCAGTACTCAGGGTGCTGGTTGCTCAGTGCTCAGGGTGCTGGGTGCTGAGTACTCAGGGTGCTGGGTGCTCAGTACTCAGGGTGCTGGGTGCTCAGTGCTCGGGGTGCTGGGTGCTCAGTGCTCGGGTTGCTGGGTGCTCAGTGCTCGGGGTGCTGGGTGCTCAGTGCTCGGGGTGCTGGGTGCTCAGTGCTCAGCGTGCTGGGTGCTCAGTACTCAGGGTGCTCGTTTCTCAGTACTCAGGGTGCTGGGTGCTCATTCTCGGGGTGCTGGGTGCTCAGTGCTCAGGGTGCTTGGTGCTCAGTGCTCGGGGTGCTCGGTGCTCAGTACTCAGTGTGCTGGGTCCTCAGTGCTCGGGGTGCTCTGTGCTCAGTGCTCAGGGTGCTGGGTGCTCAGTACTCGGGGTGCTCGGTGCTCAGTACTCAGGGTGCTGGGTGCTCAGTACTCAGGGTGCTGGGTGCTCAGTACTCAGGGTGCTCGGTGCTCAGTACTCAGGGTGCTGGGTGCTCAGTGCTCAGGTGCTGGGTGCTAAGTACTCAGGGTGCTGGATGCTCAGTACTCAGGGTGCTGGGTGCTCAGTGCTCAGGGTGCTGGGTGCTCAGTACTCAGGGTGCTGGGTGCTCAGCACTCAGGGTGCTCAGTACTCAGGGTGCTGGGTGCTCAGTGCTCGGGGTGCTGGGTGCTCTGTACTCAGGGTGCTCAGTACTCAGGGTGCTGGGTGCTCAGAACTCAGGGTGCTGGGTGCTCAGTACTCAGGGTGCTGGGTGCTCAGTACTCAGGGTGCTGGGTGCTCAGTACTCAGGGTGCTGGGTGCTCAGTGCTCGGGGTGCTGGGTGCTCATTAATCAGGGTACTGGGTGCTCAGTACTCAGGGTGCTCAGTGCTTGGGGTGCTGGGTGCTCAGTACTCAGGGTGCTCAGTGCTTGGGATGCTGGGTGCTCAGTACTCAGGGTGCTGGATGCTCAGTGCTCAGGGTGCTGGGTGCTGAGTACTCAGGGTGCTGGGTGCTCAGTACTCAGTGTGCTGGGTGCTCAGTGCTCGGGATGCTGGGTGCTCAGTGCTCGGGGTGCTGAGTGCTCAGTGCTCGGGGTGCTGGGTGCTCAGTGCTCAGGGTGCTGGTTGCTCAGTGCTCGGGGTGCTGGGTGCTCAGTGCTCGGGGTGCCCGGTGCTCAGTGCTCGGGGTGCTGGGTACTCAGTACTCGGGGTGCTCAGTGCTCAGTACTCAGGGTGCTGGGTGCTCAGTGCTCAGGGTGCTGGGTGCTCAGTGCTCGGGGTGCTGGGTGCTCGGTGCTCAGGTTGCTGGGTGCTCAGTACTCGGGGTGGTGGGTGCTCAGTACTCAGGGGGCTGGGTGCTCATTGCTCGGGGTGCTGGGTGCTCAGTGCTCCGGGTGCTGGGTGCTCAGTGCTCGGGGTGCTGGGTGCTCAGTGCTCAGGGTGCTGGGTGCTCAGTGCTCGGGGTG
Source organism: Microtus oregoni (assembly GCF_018167655.1). Taxonomy (NCBI): domain Eukaryota; kingdom Metazoa; phylum Chordata; class Mammalia; order Rodentia; family Cricetidae; genus Microtus; species Microtus oregoni. The sequence continues at coordinate 19,499 of NW_024543481.1, read as the reverse complement.
CTCGGTGCTCAGTACTCAGGGTTCTGTGTGCTCAGTGCTCAGGGTGCTCGGTGCTCAGTACTCAGTGTGATGGGTGCTCAGTACACGGTGTGCTCGGTGCTCAGTACGTTGGGTGCTCAGTACTCAGGGTGCTGGGTGCTCAGTGCTCAGGGTGATCGGTGATCAGTACTCAGCGTGCACAGTAATCAGGGAGCTGGGTGCTCAGTATTCAGGGTGCTCAGTGCTCGGGGTGCTGGGTGCTCAGTGCTCGGGGTGCTGGGTGCTCAGTGCACAGGGTCCTCGGTGCTCAGTACTCAGGGTGCTCAGTACTCAGCGTGCTTTGTGCTCAGTGCTCAGGGTGCTGGGTGCTCAGTACTCAGGGTACTGAGTGCTCAGTACTCACGGTGCTGGGTGCTCAGTACTCAGGGTGCTCAGTACTCAGTACTCAGGGTGCTGGGTGCTCAGTGCTTGGGGTGCTGGGTGCTCAGTGCTCAGGGTGCTGGGTGCTCAGTGCTCGGGGTGCTGGTTGCTCAGTACTCGGGGTGCTCAGTGCTCAGTACTCAGGGTGCTGGGTGCTCAGTACTCAGGGTGCTGGGTGCTCCGTGCTCAGGGTGCTGTGTGCTCAGTACTCAGGTTGCTGGGTGCTCAGTACTCAGGGTGCTGGGTGCTCAGTGATCAGGGTGCTGGGTGCTCAGTGCTCAGGGTGCTCGGTGCTCAGTACTCAGACTGCTCAGTGCTCAGTACTCAGCGTGCTGGGTGCTCAGTGATCAGGGTGCTGGGTGCTCAGTACTCAGGGTGCTGGGTGCTCAGTGGTCGGGGTGCTCAGTGCTCAGCACTCAGGGTGCTCGGTGCTCAGTGCTCAGGGTGCTCAGTGCTCAGTACTCAGGGTGCTCAGTGCTCTGGGTGCTGGGTGCTCAGTGCTCAGGGTGCTGGGTGCTCAGTGCTCAGGGTGCTGGGTGCTCAGTACTCAGGGTGCTCAGTGCTCAGGGTGCTGGGTGCTCAGTGCTCGGGGTGCTGGGTACTCAGTGCTCAGTACACAGGGTGCTGAGTGCTCAGTGCTCGGGGTGCTGGGTGCTCAGTGCTCAGTACTCAGGGTGCTGGGTGCTCAGTGCTCAGGGTGCTGGGTGCTCAGTACTCAGGGTGCTGGGTGCTCAGTGCTCAGGGTGCTGGGTGCTCAGTACTCAGGGTGCTGGGTCCTCAGTGCTCAGGGTGCTGGGTGCTCAGTGCTCGGGGTGCTCAGTACTCAGGGTGCTGTGTGTTCAGTGCTCAGGGTACTGGGTGCTCAGTACTCAGGGTGCTCGGTGCTTAGTACTCAGGGTGCTGGGTGCTCAGTACTCCGGGTGCTGGGTGCTCAGTGCTCGGGGTGCTCGGTGCTCATTGCTCAGGGTGATGGGTGCTCAGTACTCAGGGTGCTGGCTGCTCAGTACTCAGGGTGCTCAGTGCTCAGTACTCAGGGTGCTCAGTGCTCAGTCCTCAGGGTGCTCAGTGCTCAGGGTGCTGGGTGCTCAGTGCTCGGGGTGCTGGGTGCTCAGTGCTCACGGTGCTGTGTGCTCAGTACTCAGGGTGCTCAGTACTCAGGGTGCTGGGTGCTCAGTGCTCAGGGTGCTGGGTGCTCAGTGCTCAGGGTGCTCGGTGCTCAGTGCTCAGGTTGCTGGGTGCTCAATACTCAGGGTGCTGGGTGCTCAGTACTCAGGGTGCTCAGTGCTCAGTACTCAGGGTGCTCAGTGCTCAGGGTGCTGGGTGCTCAGTTCTCAGGGTGCTCGGTGCTCAGTGCTCAGGGTGCTGGGTGCTCAGTACTCAGGATGCTGGGTGCTCAGTGCTCAGGGTGCTGGGTGCTCAGTGCTCAGGGTGCTCGGTTCTTAGTACTCATGGTGCTCGGTGCTCGGGGTGCTGGGGGCTCAGTAATCAGGGTGCTGGGTGCTCAGTGCTCAGGGTGCTGGGTGCTCAGTGCTCAGGGTGCTCGGTTCTTAGTACTCATGGTGCTCATTGCTCGGGGTGCTGGGGGCTCAGTAATCAGGGTGCTGGGTGCTCAGTGCTCAGGGTGCTGGGTGCTCAGTGCTCAGGGTGCTCGGTTCTTAGTACTCATGGTGCTCGGTGCTCGGGGTGCTGGGTGCTCAGTGCTCGGTGTGCTGGGTGCTCAGTGCTCGGGGTGCTGGGTGCTCTGTACGTTGGGTGCTCAGTACTCAGAGTGCTGGGTGCTCAGTGCTCGGTGTGCTCGGTGCTCAGTACGTTGGGTGCTCAGTACTCAGGGTGCTGGGTGCTCAGTGCTCAGGGTGATCGGTGATCAGTACTCAGCGTGCACAGTAATAAGGGAGCTGGGTGCTAAGTATTCAGGGTGCTCAGTGCTCGGGGTGCTGGGTGCTCAGTACTCAGGGTGCTGGGTGCTCAGTACTCAGGGTGCTGGGTGCTCATTCTCGGGGTGCTGGGTGCTCAGTGCTCGGGGTGCTGGGTGCTCAGGACTCGGGGTGCTGGGTGCTCAGTGCTCAGCATGCTGGGTGCTCAGTACTCAGGGTGCTCGGTTCTCAGTATTCAGGGTGCTGGGTGCTCATTCTCGGGGTGCTGGGTGCTCAGTGCTCAGGGTCCTCGGTGCTCAGTACTCAGGGTGCTCAATACACAGCGTGCTTTGTGCTCAGTGCTCAGGGTGCTGGGTGCTCAGTACTCAGGTTGCTGAGTGCTCAGTACTCATGGTGCTGGGTGCTCAGTACTCAGGGTGCTCAGTACTCAGTACTCAGGGTGCTGGGTGCTCAGTAATTGGGGTGCTGGGTGCTCAGTGCTCAGGGTGCTGGGTGCTCAGTGCTCCGGGTGCTGGGTGCTCAGTACTCGGGGTGCTCGGTGCTCAGTACTCAGGGTGCTGGGTGCTCAGTACTCAGGGTGCTGGGTGCTCAGTGCTCAGGGTGCTGTGTGCTCAGTACTCAGGTTGCTTGGTGCTCAGTACTCAGGGTGCTGGGTGCTCAGTGCTCAGGGTGCTGGGTGCTTAGTGCTCGGGGTGCTCGGTGCTCATTACTCAGGGTGCTCAGTGCTCAGTACTCAGCGTGCTGGGTGCTCAGTGCTCAGTACTCAGCGTGCTGGGTGCTCATTGCTCAGGGTGCTGGGTGCTCAGTACTCAGGGTGCTGGGTGCTTAGTACTCAGGGTGCTCGGTCCTCAGTGCTCAGGGTGCTGGGTGCTCAGTACTCAGGGTGCTGGGTGCTCAGTGGTCAGGGTGCTCAGTGCTCAGCACTCAGGGTGCTCGGTGCTCAGTGCTCAGGGTGCTCAGTGCTCAGTACTCAGGGTGCTCAGTGCTCTGGGTGCTGGGTGCTCAGTGCTCAGGGTGCTGGGTGCTCAGTGCTCAGGGTGCTGGGTGCTCAGTACTCATTGTGCTCAGTGCTCAGGGTGCTGGGTGCTCAGTGCTCGGGGTGCTGGGTACTCAGTGCTCAGTACACAGGGTGCTGAGTGCTCAGTGTTCGGGGTGCTGGGTGCTCAGTGCTCAGTACTCAGGGTGCTGGGTGCTTATTGCTCAGGGTGCTGGGTGCTCAGTACTCAGGGTGCTGGGTGCTCAGTGCTCAGGGTGCTGGGTGCTCAGTACTCAGGGTGCTGGGTCCTCAGTGCTCAGGGTGCTGGGTGCTCAGTGCTCGGGGTGCTCAGTACTCAGGGTGATGTGTGTTCAGTGCTCAGGGTACTGGGTGCTCAGTACTCAGGGTGCTCGGTGCTTAGTACTCAGGGTGGTGGGTGCTCAGTACTCCGGGTGCTGGGTGCTCAGTGCTCGGGGTGCTCGGTGCTCAGTGCTCAGGGTGCTGGGTGCTCAGTACTCAGGGTGCTCATTGCTCAGGGTGCTGGGTGTTCAGTACTCAGGGTGCTGGGTGCTCAGTACTCAGGGTGCTCAGTGCTCAGTACTCAGGGTGCTCAGTGCTCAGTACTCAGGGTGCTCTGTGCTCAGGGTGCTGGGTGCTCAGTGCTCGGATTGCTGGGTGCTCAGTGCTCACGGTGCTGTGTGCTCAGTACTCAGGGTGCTCAGTACTCAGGGTGCTGGGTGCTCAGTGCTCGGGGTGCTGGGTACTCAGTCCTCAGGGTGCTGGGTGCTCAGTGCTCAGGGTGCTCGGTGCTCAGTGCTCAGGGTGCTGGGTGCTCAGTACTCAGGGTGCTCGGTGCTCAGTACTCAGGGTGCTGGGTGCTCAGTGCTCTGGGTGCTGGGTGCTCAGTACTCAGGGTGCTGGGTGCTCGGTGCTCAGTACACTGGGTGCCCAGTACTCAGGGTGCTGGGTGCTCAGTACTCAGGGTGCTCGGTGCTTGGGGTGCTGGGTGCTCAGTTCTCAGGGTGCTCAGTGCTTGGGGTGCAGGGTGCTCAGTACTCAGGGTGCTGGTTGCTCAGTGCTCAGGGTGCTGGGTGCTGAGTACTCAGGGTGCTGGGTGCTCAGTACTCAGGGTGCTGGGTGCTCAGTGCTCGGGGTGCTGGGTGCTCAGTGCTCGGGTTGCTGGGTGCTCAGTGCTCGGGGTGCTGGGTGCTCAGTGCTCGGGGTGCTGGGTGCTCAGTGCTCAGGGTGCTGGGTGCTCATTTCTCGGGTGCTGTATGCTCAGTGCGCGGTGTGCTCGGTGCTCAGTGCTCGGGGTGGTGGGTGCTCAGTACTCGGGGTGCTCAGTGCTCAGTACTCAGGGTGCTGGGTACTCAGTACTCAGGGTGCTGGGTGCTCATTGCTCGGGGTGCTGGGTCCTCAGTGCTACGGGTGCTGGGTGCTCAGTGCTCGGGGTGCTGGGTGCTCAGTGCTCGGGGCGCTGGGTGCTCAGTGCTCGGGGTGCTCGGTGCTCAGTACTCAGGGTGCTGGGTGCTCAGTGCTCAGGGTGCTCGGTGCTCAGTACTCAGGGTGCTGGGTGCTCAGTGCTCAGTGTGCTCGGTGCTCAGTACGTTGGGTGCTCAGTACTCAGGGTGTTGGGTGCTCAGTGCTCAGGGAGATCGGTGCTCAGTACTCACGGTGCTCAGTACTCAGGGTGCTGGGTGCTCAGGGCTCGGGGTGCTGGGAGCTCAGTACTCAGGGTGCTGGGTGCTCAGTGCTCGGGGTGCTGGGTGCTGAGTGCTCAGGGTGCTGGGTGCTCAGTACTCGGGGTGCTCGGTGCTCAGTACTCAGGGTGCTGGGTGCTCACTACTCAGGGTGCTGGGTGCTCAGTGATCAGGGTGCTCTCTGCTCAGTACTCAGGGTGCTGGGTGCTCAGTGCTCAGGGTGCTGGGCGCTCAGTACTCAGGGTGCTGGGTGCTCAGTGCTCAGGGTGATCGGTGCTCAGTCCTCAGGGTGCTCAGTACTCAGGGTGCTGGGTGCTCAGTGCTCAGGTTGCTCAGTACTCAGGGTGCTGGGTACTCAGTACTCAGGGTGCTGTGTGCTCAGTGCTCGGGGTGCTGGGTGCTCAGTACTCAGGGTGCTGGGTGCTCAGTGCTCAGGGTGCTGGGTGCTCAGTACTCAGGGTGCTGGGTGCTCAGTACTCAGGGTGCTCAGTGCTCGGGGTGCTGGGAGCTCAGTGCTCGGGGTGCTCGGTGCTCAGTGCTCGGGGTGCTGGGTACTCAGTACTCGGGGTGCTCAGTGCTCAGTACTCAGGGTGCTGGGTGCTCAGTGCACAGGGTGCTGGGTGCTCAGTGCTCGGGGTGCTGGGTGCTCGGTGCTCAGGTTGCTGGGTGCTCAGTACTCGGGGTGGTGGGTGCTCAGTACTCAGGGTGCTGGGTGCTCATTGCTCGGGGTGCTGGGTGCTCAGTGCTCCGGGTGCTGGGTGCTCAGTGCTTGGGGTGCTGGGTGCTCAGTGCTCAGGGTGCTGGGTGCTCAGTGCTCGGGGTGCTCGGTGCTCAGTACTCAGGGTTCTGTGTGCTCAGTGCTCAGGGTGCTCGGTGCTCAGTACTCAGGGTGCTGGGTGCTCAGTGCTCGGTGTCCTCGGTGCTCAGTACTCAGGGTGCTCAGTGCTCAGTACTCAGCGTGCTGGGTGCTCAGTGCTCAGTACTCATCGTGCTGGGTGCTCAGTGCTCAGGGTGCTGGGTGCTCAGTACTCAGGGTGCTGGGTGCTTAGTACTCAGGGTGCTCGGTCCTCAGTGCTCAGGGTGCTCAGTGCTCAGTACTCAGCGTGCTGGGTGCTCAGTGCTCAGTACTCATCGTGCTGGGTGCTCAGTGCTCAGGGTGCTGGGTGCTCAGTACACAGGGTGCTGGGTGCTTAGTACTCAGGGTGCTCGGTCCTCAGTGCTCAGGGTGCTGGGTGCTCAGTACTCAGGGTGCTGGGTGCTCAGTGGTCAGGGTGCTCAGTGCTCAGCACTCAGGGTGCTCGGTGCTCAGTGCTCAGGGTGCTCAGTGCTCAGTACTCAGGGTGCTCAGTGCTCTGGGTGCTGGGTGCTCAGTGCTCAGGGTGCTGGGTGCTCAGTGCTCAGGGTGCTGGGTGCTCAGTACTCAGGGTGCTCAGTGCTCAGGGTGCTGGGTGCTCAGTGCTCGGGGTGCTGGGTACTCAGTGCTCAGTACACAGGGTGCTGAGTGCTCAGTGCTCAGGGTGCTGGGTGCTCAGTACTCAGGGTGCTGGGTGCTCAGTGCTCAGGGTGCTGGGTGCTCAGTACTCAGGGTGCTCAGTGCTCAGGGTGCTGGGTGCTCAGTGCTCGGGGTGCTGGGTGCTCAGTGCTCAGTACTCAGGGTGCTGGGTGCTCAGTGCTCAGGGTGCTGGGTGCTCAGTACTCAGGGTGCTGGGTGCTCAGTGCTCAGGGTGCTGGGTGCTCAGTACTCAGGGTGCTGGGTCCTCAGTGCTCAGGGTGCTGGGTGCTCAGTGCTCGGGGTGCTCAGTACTCAGGGTGCTGTGTGTTCAGTGCTCAGGGTACTGGGTGCTCAGTACTCAGGGTGCTCGGTGCTTAGTACTCAGGGTGCTGGGTGCTCAGTACTCCGGGTGCTGGGTGCTCAGTGCTCGGGGTGCTCGGTGCTCAGTGCTCAGGGTGCTGGGTGCTCAGTACTCAGGGTGCTCATTGCTCAGGGTGCTGGGTGCTCAGTACTCAGGGTGCTGGGTGCTCAGTACTCAGGGTGCTCAGTGCTCAGTACTCAGGGTGCTCAGTGCTCAGTACTCAGGGTGCTCAGTGCTCAGGGTGCTGGGTGCTCAGTGCTCGGGGTGCTGGGTGCTCAGTGCTCACGGTGCTGTGTGCTCAGTACTCAGGGTGCTCAGTACTCAGGGTGCTGGGTGCTCAGTGCTCAGGGTGCTGGGTGCTCAGTGCTCAGGGTGCTGGGTGCTCAGTGCTCAGGGTGCTCGGTGCTCAGTGCTCAGGTTGCTGGGTGCTCAATACTCAGGGTGCTGGGTGCTCAGTACTCAGGGTGCTCAGTGCTCAGTACTCAGGGTGCTCAGTGCTCATGGTGCTGGGTGCTCAGTGCTCGGGGTGCTGGGTACTCAGTCCTCAGGGTGCTGGGTGCTCAGGTCTCAGGGTGCTGGGTGCTCGGTGCTCAGTACACTGGGTGCTCAGTACTCAGGGTGCTGGGTGCTCAGTACTCAGGGTGCTCGATGCTTGGGGTGCTGGGTGCTCAGTTCTCAGGGTGCTCAGTGCTTGGGGTGCAGGCTGCTCAGTACTCAGGGTGCTGGTTGCTCAGTGCTCAGGGTGCTGGGTGCTGAGTACTCAGGGTGCTGGGTGCTCAGTACTCAGGGTGCTGGGTGCTCAGTGCTCGGGGTGCTGGGTCCTCAGTGCTACGGGTGCAGGGTGCTCAGTGCTCGGGGTGCTGGGTGCTCAGTGCTCGGGGCGCTGGGTGCTCAGTGCTCGGGGTGCTCGGTGCTCAGTACTCAGGGTGCTGGGTGCTCAGTGCTCAGGGTGCTCGGTGCTCAGTACTCAGGGTGCTGGGTGCTCAGTGCTCAGTGTGCTCGGTGCTCAGTACGTTGGGTGCTCAGTACTCAGGGTGTTGGGTGCTCAGTGCTCAGGGTGATCGGTGCTCAGTCCTCAGGGTGCTCAGTGCTCAGGGCGCTGGGTGCTCAGTGCTCGGGGTGCTGGGTGCTGAGTGCTCAGGGTGCTGGGTGCTCAGTACTCGGGGTGCTCGGTGCTCAGTACTCAGGGTGCTGGGTGCTCACTACTCAGGGTGCTGGGTGCTCAGTGATCAGGTTGCTCTCTGTTCAGTACTCAGGGTGCTGGGTGCTCAGTGCTCAGGGTGCTGGGTGCTCAGTACTCAGGGTGCTGGGTGCTCAGTGCTCAGGGTGATCGGTGCTCAGTCCTCAGGGTGCTCAGTACTCAGGGTGCTGGGTGCTCAGTGCTCAGGTTGCTCAGTACTCAGGGTGCTGAGTACTCAGTACTCAGGGTGCTGTGTGCTCAGTGCTCGGGGTGCTGGGTGCTCAGTACTCAGGGTGCTGGGTGCTCAGTGCTCAGGGTGCTGGGTGCTCAGTACTCAGGGTGCTCGGTGCTCAGTACTCAGGGTGCTCAGTGCTCAGGGAGCTCGGTGCTCAGTACTCAGGGTGCTGGGTGCTCAGTACTCAGTGCTCGGGGTCCTGGGTGCTCAGCGCTCTGGGTGCTTAGTGCACAGTACTCAGGGTGCTGGGTGCTCAGTATTCAGGGTGCTCAGTGCTCGGGGTGCTGGGTGCTCATTACTCAGGATGCTGGGTGCTCAGTACTCAGGGTGCTGGGTGCTCATTCTCGTGGTGCTGGGTGCTCAGTGCTCGGGGTGCTGGGTGCTCAGTACTCGGGGTGCTGGGTGCTCAGTGCTCAGCGTGCTGGGTGCTCAGTACTCAGGGTGCTCGTTTCTCAGTACTCAGGGTGCTGGGTGCTCATTCTCGGGGTTCTGGGTGCTCAGTGCTCAGGGTGCTGGGTTCTCAGTGCTCAGGGTCCTCGGTGCTCAGTACTCAGGGTGCTCAGTACTCAGCGTGCTTTGTGCTCAGTGCTCAGGGTGCTGGGTGCTCAGTACTCAGGGTGCTGGGTGCTCAGTACTCAGGGTGCTGGGTGCTCAGTACTCAGTGTGGTGGGTGCTCAGTGCTTAGGGTGCTGAGTGCTCAGTACTCAGGGTGCTGGGTGCTCAGTGCTCAGGGTGCTGGGTGCTCAGTGCTCGGGGTGCTCGGGTGCTCAGTACTCAGGGTGCTGGGTCCCTCAGTGCTCGGGGTGCTGGGGTGCTCAGTGCTCAGGGTTCTGGGGGTGCTCAGTACTCGGGGTGCTCGGTGCTCAGTACTCAGGGTGCTGGGTGTCTCAGTACTCAGGGTGCTGGGTGCTCAGTACTCAGGGTGCTCGGTGCTCAGTACTCAGGGTGCTGGGTGCTCAGTGCTCAGGTGCTGGGTGCTAAGTACTCAGGGTGCTGGGTGCTCAGTACTCAGGGTGCTGGGTCCTTAGTGCTCAGGGGTGCTGGGTGCTCAGCACTCAGGGTGCTCAGTACCCAGGGTGCTGGGTGCTCAGTGCTCGGGGTGCTGGGTGCTCTGTACTCAGGGTGCTCAGTACTCAGGGTGCTGGGTGCTCAGAACTCAGGGTGCTGGGTGCTCAGTACTCAGGGTGCTGGGTGCTCAGTACTCAGGGTGCTGGGGTGCTCAGTACTAGGGTGCTGGGGTGCTCAGTGCTCGGGGTGCTGGGTGCTCATTAATCACGGGGTACTGGGTGCTCAGTACTCAGGGAGCTCAGTGCTTGGGGTGCTGGGTGCTCAGTACTCAGGGTGCTCAGTGCTTGGGATGCTGGGTGCTCAGTACTCAGGGTGCTGGATGCTCAGTGCTCAGGGTGCTGGGTGCTGAGTACTCAGGGTGCTGGGTGCTCAGTACTCAGTTGTGCTGGGTGCTCAGTGCTCGGGATGCTGGGTGCTCAGTGCTCGGGGTGCTGAGTGCTCAGTGCTCGGGGTGCTGGGTGCTCAGTGCTCAGGGTGCTGGGTGCCTCAGTGCTCGGGGGTGCTGGGTGCTCAGTGCTCGGGGTGCCCGGTGCTCAGTGCTCGGGGTGCTGGGTACTCAGTACTCGGGGTGCTCAGTGCTCAGTACTCAGGGTGCTGGGTGCTCAGTGCTCAGGGTGCTGGGTGCTCAGTACTCAGCGTGCTCAGTGCTCAGTACTCAGCGTGCTGGGGTGCTCAGTGCTCAGGGTGCTCGGTGCTCAGTACTCAGACTGCTCAGTGCTCAGTACTCAGCGTGGCTGGGTGCCTCAGTGATCAGGATGCTGGGTGCTCAGTACTCAGGGTGCTGGGTGCTCAGTGGTCGGGGGTGCTCAGTGCTCAGCACTCAGGGTGCTCGGTGCTCAGTGCTCAGGGTGCTCAGTGCTCAGTACTCAGGGTGCTCAGTGCTCTGGGTGCTGGGTGCTGCAGTGCTCAGGGTGCTGGGTGCTCAGTGCTCAGGGTGCTGGGTGCTCAGTACTCAGGGTGCTCAGTGCTCAGGGTGCTGGGTGCTCAGTACTCGGGGTGCTGGGTACTCAGTGCTCAGTACACAGGGTGCTGAGTGCTCAGTGCTCGGGGGTGCTGGGTGCTCAGTGCTCAGTACTCATGGGTGCTGGGTGCTCAGTGCCTCAGGGTGCTGGGTGCTCAGTACTCAGGGTGCTGGGGTGCTCAGTGCTCAGGGTGCTGGGTGCTCAGTACTCAGGGTGCTGGGTCCCTCAGTGCTCAGGGTGCTGGTGTGCTCAGTGCTCGGGGCGTGCTCAGTACTCAGGGTGCTGTGTGTTCAGTGCTCAGGGTACTGGGTGCTCAGTACTCAGGGTGCTCTGTGCTTAGTACTCAGGGGTGCTGGGTGCTCAGTACTCCGGGTGCTGGGTGCTCAGTGCTCGGGGGTGCTCGGTGCTCAGTGCTCAGGGTGCTGGGTGCTCAGTACTCAGGGTGCTCATTGCTCAGGGTGATGGTGCTCAGTACTCAGGGTGCTGGGTGCTCAGTACTCAGGGTGCTCAGTGCTCAGTACTCAGGGTGCTCAGTGCTCAGTCCTCAGGGTGCTCAGGTGCTCAGGGTGCTGGGTGCTCAGTGCTCGGGGTTGCTGGGTGCTCAGTGCTCACGGTGCTGTGTGCTCAGTACTCAGGGTGCTCAGTACTCAGGGTGCTGGGTGCTCAGTGCTCAGGGTGCTGGGTGCTCAGTGCTCAGGGTGCCTCGGTGCTCAGTGCTCAGGTTGCTGTTGTGCTCAATACTCAGGGTGCTGGGTGCTCAGTACTCAGGGTGCTCAGTGCTCAGTACTGAGGGTGCTCAGTGCTCAGGGTGCTGGGTGCTCAGTTCTCAGGGTGCTCGGTTCTTAGTACTCATGGTGCTCGGTGCTCGGGGTGCTGGGGGCTCAGTAATCAGGGTGCTGGGTGCTCAGTGCTCAGGGTGCTGGGTGCTCAGTGCTCAGGGTGCTCGGTTCTTAGTACTCATGGTGCTCAGTGCTCGGGGTGCTGGGGGCTCAGTAATCAGGGTGCTGGGTGCTCAGTGCTCAGGGTGCTGGGTGCTCAGTGCTCAGGGTGCTCGGGTGCTCAGTACTCAGGGTGCTGGGTGCTCAGTGCTCTGGGTGCTGGGTGCTCAGTACTCAGGGTGCTGGGTGCTCGGTGCTCAGTACACTGGGGTGCCCAGTACTCAGGGGTGCTGGGTGCTCAGTACTCAGGGTGCTCGGTGCTTGGGGTGCTGGGGTGCTCAGTTCTCAAGGGTGCTCAGTGCTTGGGGTGCAGGGTGCTCAGTACTCAGGGTGCTGGTTGCTCAGTGCTCAGGGTGCTGGGTGCTGAGTACTCAGGGTGCTGGGTGCTTCAGTACTCAGGGTGCTGGGTGCTCAGTGCTCGGGGTGCTGGGTGCTCAGTGCTCGGGTTGCTGGTGCTCAGTGCTCGGGGTGCTGGGTGCTCAGTGCTCGGGGTGCTGGGGTGCTCAGTGCTCAGGGTGCTGGGTGCTCATTTCTCGGGTGCTGTATGCTCAGGTGCGCGGTGTGCTCGGTGCTCAGTGCTCGGGGTGGTGGGTGCTCAGTACTCGGGGTGCTCAGTGCTCAGTACTCAGGGTGCTGGGTACTCAGTACTCAGGGGTGCTGGGTGCTCATTGCTCGGGGTGCTGGGTCCTCAGTGCTACGGGTGCTGGGTGCTCAGTGCTCGGGGTGCTGGGTGCTCAGTGCTCGGGGCGCTGGGTGCTCAGTGCTCGGGGTGCTCGGTGCTCAGTACTCAGGGTGCTGGGTGCTCAGTGCTCAGGGTGCTCGGTGCTCAGTACTCAGGGTGCTGGGTGCTCAGTGCTCAGTGTGCTCGGTGCTCAGTACGTTGGGTGCTCAGTACTCAGGGTGTTGGGTGCTCAGTGCTCAGGGAGATCGGGTGCTCAGTACTCACGGTGCTCAGTACTCAGGGTGCTGGGTGCTCAGGGCTCGGGGTGCTGGGAGCTCAGTACTCAGGGTGCTGGGTGCTCAGTGCTCGGGGTGCTGGGTGCTGAGTGCTCAGGGTGCTGGGTGCTCAGTACTCGGGGTGCTCGGTGCTCAGTACTCAGGGTGCTGGGTGCTCACTACTCAGGGTGCTGGGTGCTCAGTGATCAGGGTGCTCTCTGCTCAGTACTCAGGGTGCTGGGTGCTCAGTGCTCAGGGTGCTGGGCGCTCAGTACTCAGGGGTGCTGGGTGCTCAGTGCTCAGGGTGATCGGTGCTCAGTCCTCAGGGTGCTCAGTACTCAGGGTGCTGGGTGCTCAGTGCTCAGGTTGCTCAGTACTCAGGGTGCTGGGTACTCAGTACTCAGGGTGCTGTGTGCTCAGTGCTCGGGGTGCTGGGTGCTCAGTACTCAGGGTGCTGGGTGCTCAGTGCTCAGGGTGATGGGTGCTCAGTACTCAGGGTGCTGGGTGCTCAGTACTCAGGGTGCTCAGTGCTCGGGGGTGCTGGGTGCTCAGTGCTCGGGGGTGCTCGGTGCTCAGTGCTCGGGGTGCTGGGGTACTCAGTACTCGGGGTGCTCAGTGCTCAGTACTCAGGGTGCTGGGTGCTCAGTGCACAGGGTGCTGGGTGCTCAGTGCTCGGGGGTGCTGGGTGCTCGGTGCTCAGGTTGCTGGCGTGCTCAGTACTCGGGGTGGTGGGTGCTCAGTACTCAGGGTGCTGGGTGCTCATTGCTCGGGGTGCTGGGTGCTCAGTGCTCCGGGTGCTGGGTGCTCAGTGCTTGGGGTGCTGGGTGCTCAGTGCTCAGGGTGCTGGGTGCTCAGTGCTCGGGGTGCTCGGTGCTCAGTACTCAGGGTTCTGTGTGCTCAGTGCTCAGGGTGCTCGGGTGCTCAGTACTCAGGGTGCTGGGTGCTCAGTGCTCGGTGTCCTCGGTGCTCAGTACTCAGGGTGCTCAGTGCTCAGTACTCAGCGTGCTGGGTGCTCAGTGCTCAGTACTCATCGTGCTGGGTGCTCAGTGCTCAGGGTGCTGGCGTGCTCAGTACTCAGGGTGCTGGGTGCTTAGTACTCAGGGTGCTCGGTCCTCAGTGCTCAGGGTGCTCAGTGCTCAGTACTCAGCGTGCTGGGTGCTCAGTGCTCAGTACTCATCGTGCTGGGTGCTCAGTGCTCAGGGTGCTGGGTGCTCAGTACACAGGGTGCTGGGTGCTTAGTACTCAGGGTGCTCGGTCCTCAGTGCTCAGGTGTGGGGTGCTCAGTACTCAGGGTGCTGGGTGCTCAGTGGTCAGGGTGCTCAGTGCTCAGCACTCAGGGTGCTCGGTGCTCAGTGCTCAGGGTGCTCAGTGCTCAGTACTCAGGGTGCTCAGTGCTCTGGGTGCTGGGTGCTCAGTGCTCAGGGTGCTGGGTGCTCAGTGCTCAGGGTGCTGGGTGCTCAGTACTCAGGGTGCTCAGTGCTCAGGGTGCTGGGTGCTCAGTGCTCGGGGTGCTGGGTACTCAGTGCTCAGTACACAGGGTGCTGAGTGCTCAGTGCTCAGGGTGCTGGGTGCTCAGTACTCAGGGTGCTGGGTGCTCAGTGCTCAGGGTGCTGGGTGCTCAGTACTCAGGGTGCTCAGTGCTCAGGGTGCTGGGTGCTCAGTGCTCGGGGTGCTGGGTGCTCAGTGCTCAGTACTCAGGGTGCTGGGTGCTCAGTGCTCAGGGTGCTGGGTGCTCAGTACTCAGGGTGCTGGGTGCTCAGTGCTCAGGGTGCTGGGTGCTCAGTACTCAGGGTGCTGGGTCCTCAGTGCTCAGGGTGCTGGGTGCTCAGTGCTCGGGGTGCTCAGTACTCAGGGTGCTGTGTGTTTCAGTGCTCAGGGTACTGGGTGCTCAGTACTCAGGGTGCTCGGTGCTTAGTACTCAGGTGTGCTGGGTGCTCAGTACTCCCGGGTGCTGGGGTGCTCAGTGCTCGGGGTGCTCGGGTGCTCAGTGCTCAGGGTGCTGGGTGCTCAGTACTCAGGGTGCTCATTGCTCAGGGTGCTGGGTGCTCAGTACTCAGGGTGCTGGGTGCTCAGTACTCAGGGTGCTCAGTGCTCAGTACTCAGGGTGCTCAGTGCTCAGTACTCAGGGTGCTCAGTGCTCAGGGTGCTGGGGTGCTCAGTGCTCGGGGGGTGCTGGTGCTCAGTGCTCACGGTGCTGTGTGCTCAGTACTCAGGGTGCTCAGTACTCAGGGTGCTGGGTGCTCAGTGCTCAGGGTGCTGGGTGCTCAGTGCTCAGGGTGCTGGGTGCTCAGTGCTCAGGGTGCTCGGTGCTCAGTGCTCAGGTTGCTGGGTGCTCAATACTCAGGGTGCTGGGTGCTCAGTACTCAGGGTGCTCAGTGCTCAGTACTCAGGGTGCTCAGTGCTCATGGTGCTGGGTGCTCAGTGCTCGGGGGGTGCTGGGTACTCAGTCCTCAGGGTGCTGGGTGCTCAGGTCTCAGGGTGCTGGGTGCTCGGTGCTCAGTACACTGGGTGCTCAGTACTCAGGGTGCTGGGTGCTCAGTACTCAGGGTGCTCGATGCTTGGGGTGCTGGGTGCTCAGTTCTCAGGGTGCTCAGTGCTTGGGGTGCAGGCTGCTCAGTACTCAGGGTGCTGGTTGCTCAGTGCTCAGGGTGCTGGGTGCTGAGTACTCAGGGTGCTGGGTGCTCAGTACTCAGGGTGCTGGGTGCTCAGTGCTCGGGGTGCTGGGTCCTCAGTGCTACGGGTGCAGGGTGCTCAGTGCTCGGGGTGCTGGGTGCTCAGTGCTCGGGGCGCTGGGTGCTCAGTGCTCGGGGTGCTCGGTGCTCAGTACTCAGGGTGCTGGGTGCTCAGTGCTCAGGGTGCTCGGTGCTCAGTACTCAGGGTGCTGGGGTGCTCAGTGCTCAGTGTGCTCGGTGCTCAGTACGTTGGGTGCTCAGTACTCAGGGTGTTGGGTGCTCAGTGCTCAGGGTGATCGGTGCTCAGTCCTCAGGGTGCTCAGTGCTCAGGGCGCTGGGTGCTCAGTGCTCGGGGGTGCTGGGTGCTGAGTGCTCAGGGGTGCTGGGTGCTCAGTACTCGGGGTGCTCGGTGCTCAGTACTCAGGGGTGCTGGGTGCTCAACTACTCAGGGTGCTGGGTGCTCAGTGATCAGGGTGCTCTCTGTTCAGTACTCAGGGTGCTGGGTGCTCAGTGCTCAGGGTGCTGGGTGCTCAGTACTCAGGGTGCTGGGTGCTCAGTGCTCAGGGTGATCGGTGCTCAGTCCTCAGGGTGCTCAGTACTCAGGGTGCTGGGTGCTCAGTGCTCAGGTTGCTCAGTACTCAGGGTGCTGAGTACTCAGTACTCAGGGGTGCTGTGTGCTCAGTGCTCGGGGTGCTGGGTGCTCAGTACTCAGGGTGCTGGGTGCTCAGTGCTCAGGGTGCTGGTGTGCTCAGTACTCAGGGTGCTCGGTGCTCAGTACTCAGGGTGCTCAGTGCTCAGGGAGCTCGGTGCTCAGTACTCAGGGTGCTGGGTGCTCAGTACTCAGTGCTCGGGGTCCTGGGTGCTCAGCGCTCTGGGTGCTTAGTGCACAGTACTCAGGGTGCTGGGTGCTCAGTATTCAGGGTGCTCAGTGCTCGGGGGGTGCTGGGTGCTCATTACTCAGGATGCTGGGTGCTCAGTACTCAGGGTGCTGGGTGCTCATTCTCGTGGTGCTGGGTGCTCAGTGCTCGGGGTGCTGGGTGTGCTC
The DNA here is from genome assembly GCF_018167655.1 of Microtus oregoni. NCBI lineage: Eukaryota > Metazoa > Chordata > Mammalia > Rodentia > Cricetidae > Microtus > Microtus oregoni. Next base: position 3,661 of record NW_024543481.1, on the reverse strand, counting down.
AGTACTCGGGGGTGCTGGGTGCTCAGTGCTCAGCGTGCTGGGGTGCTCAGTACTCAGGGTGCTCGTTTCTCAGTACTCAGGGTGCTGGGTGCTCATTCTCGGGGTTCTGGGTGCTCAGTGCTCAGGGTGCTGGGTTCTCAGTGCTCAGGGTCCTCGGTGCTCAGTACTCAGGGTGCTCAGTACTCAGCGTGCTTTGTGCTCAGTGCTCAGGGTGCTGGGTGCTCAGTACTCAGGGTGCTGGGTGCTCAGTACTCAGGGTGCTGGGTGCTCAGTACTCAGTGTGGTGGGTGCTCAGTGCTTAGGGTGCTGAGTGCTCAGTACTCAGGTGTGCTGGGTGCTCAGTGCTCAGGGTGCTGGGTGCTCAGTGCTCGGGGTGCTCGGTGCTCAGTACTCAGGGTGCTGGGTCCTCAGTGCTCGGGGTGCTGGGTGCTCAGTGCTCAGGGTTCTGGGTGCTCAGTACTCGGGTGTGCTCGGTGCTCAGTACTCAGGGTGCTGGGGTGCTCAGTACTCAGGGTGCTGGGTTGCTCAGTACTCAGGGTGCTCGGTGCTCAGTACTCAGGGTGCTGGGTGCTCAGTGCTCAGGTGCTGGGTGCTAAGTACTCAGGGTGCTGGGTGCTCAGTACTCAGGGTGCTGGGTCCTTAGTGCTCAGGGGTGCTGGGTGCTCAGCACTCAGGGTGCTCAGTACCCAGGGTGCTGGGTGCTCAGTGCTCGGGGGTGCTGGGTGCTCTGTACTCAGGGTGCTCAGTACTCAGGGTGCTGGGTGCTCAGAACTCAGGGTGCTGGGTGCTCAGTACTCAGGGTGCTGGGTGCTCAGTACTCAGGGTGCTGGGTGCTCAGTACTCAGGGTGCTGGGTGCTCAGTGCTCGGGGTGCTGGGGTGCTCATTAATCAGGGTACTGGGTGCTCAGTACTCAGGGAGCTCAGTGCTTGGGGTGCTGGGTGCTCAGTACTCAGGGTGCTCAGTGCTTGGGATGCTGGGTGCTCAGTACTCAGGGTGCTGGATGCTCAGTGCTCAGGGTGCTGGGTGCTGAGTACTCAGGGTGCTGGGTGCTCAGTACTCAGTGTGCTGGGTGCTCAGTGCTCGGGATGCTGGGTGCTCAGTGCTCGGGGTGCTGAGTGCTCAGTGCTCGGGGTGCTGGGTGCTCAGTGCTCAGGGTGCTGGGTGCTCAGTGCTCGGGGGTGCTGGGTGCTCAGTGCTCGGGGTGCCCGGTGCTCAGTGCTCGGGGGTGCTGGGTACTCAGTACTCGGGGTGCTCAGTGCTCAGTACTCAGGGTGCTGGGTGCTCAGTGCTCAGGGTGCTGGGTGCTCAGTACTCAGCGTGCTCAGGTGCTCAGTACTCAGCGTGCTGGGTGCTCAGTGCTCAGGGTGCTCGGTGCTCAGTAATCAGAGACTGCTCAGTGCTCAGTACTCAGCGTGCTGGGTGCTCTCAGTGATCAGGGATGCTGGGTGCTCCAGTACTCAGGGTGCTGGGTGCTTCAGTGGTCGGGGTGCTCAGTGCTCAGCACTCAGGGTGCTCGGTGCTCAGTGCTCAGGGTGCTCAGTGCTCAGTACTCAGGGTGCTCAGTGCTCTGGGTGCTGGGTGCTCAGTGCTCAGGGTGCTGGGTGCTCAGTGCTCAGGGTGCTGGGTGCTCAGTACTCAGGGTGCTCAGTGCTCAGGGTGCTGGGTGCCTCAGTACTCGGGGGTGCTGGGTACTCAGTGCTCAGTACACAGGGTGCTGAGTGCTCAGTGCTCGGGGTGCTGGGTGCTCAGTGCTCAGTACTCAGGGTGCTGGGTGCTCAGTGCTCAGGGTGCTGGGTGCTCAGTACTCAGGGTGCTGGGTGCTCAGTGCTCAGGGGTGCTGGGTGCTCAGTACTCAGGGTGCTGGGTCCTCAGTGCTCAGGGTGCTGGGTGCTCAGTGCTCGGGGGTGCTCAGTACTCAGGGTGCTGTGTGTTCAGTGCTCAGGGTACTGGGTGCTCAGTACTCAGGGTGCTCTGTGCTTAGTACTCAGGGTGCTGGGTGCTCAGATACTCCGGGTGCTGGGTGCTCAGTGCTCGGGGTGCTCGGTGCTACAGTGCTCAGGGTGCTGCGGTGCTCTAGTACTCAGGGTGCTCATTGCTCAGGGTGATGGGTGCTCAGTACTCAGGGTGCTGGGTGCTCAGTACTCAGGGTGCCTCAGTGCTCAGTACTCAGGGTGCTCAGTGCTCAGTCCTCAGGGTGCTCAGTGCTCAGGGTGCTGGGTGCTCAGTGCTCGGGGGTGCTGGGTGCTCAGTGCTCACGGTGCTGTGTGCTCAGTACTCAGGGTGCTCAGTACACAGGGTGCTGGGTGCTCAGTGCTCAGGGTGCTGGGTGCTCAGTGCTCAGGGTGCTCGGTGCTCAGTGCTCAGGGTTGCTGTGTGCTCAATACTCAGGGTGCTGGGTGCTCAGTACTCAGGGTGCTCAGTGCTCAGTACTGAGGGTGCTCAGTGCTCAGGGTGCTGGGTGCTCAGTTCTCAGGGTGCTCGGTTCTTAGTACTCATGGTGCTCGGTGCTCGGGGTGCTAGGGGGCTCAGTAATCAGGGTGCTGGGTGCTCAGTGCTCAGGGTGCTGGGTGCTCAGTGCTCAGGGTGCTCGGTCTTAGTACTCATGGTGCTCAGTGCTCGGGGTGCTGGGGGCTCAGTAATCAGGGTGCTGGGTGCTCAGTGCTCAGGGTGCTGGGTGCTCAGTGCTCAGGGTGCTCGGTTCTTAGTACTCATGGTGCTCGGTGCCTCGGGGTGCTGGGTGCTCAGTGCTCGCTGTGCTGGGTGCTCTGTGCTCGGGGTGCTGGGTGCTGAGTGCTCGGTGTGCTGGGTGCTCAGTGCTCGGGTTGCTGGGTGCTCAGTGCTCAGGGTGCTGGGTGCTCAGTGCTCAGTGTGCTGGGTGCTCAGTGCTCGGGGGTGCTCGGTACTCCGGTACTCAGGGTTTTGTGTGCTCAGTGCTCAGGGTGCTTCGTTGCTCAGTACTCAGGGTGCTGGGTGCTCAGTGCTCGGTGTGCTCGGTGCTCAGTACGTTTGGGTGCTCAGTACTCAGGTGCTGGGTGCTCAGTGCTCAGGGTGATCGGTGATCAGTACTCAGCCTGCACAGTAATCAGGGAGCTGGGTGCTAAGTATTCAGGGTGCTCAGTGCTCGGGGTGCTGGTGTGCTCAGTACTCAGGGTGCTGGGTGCTCAGTACTCAGGGTGCTGGGTGCTCATTCTCGGGGTGCTGGGTGCTCAGTGCTCGGGGTGCTGGGTGCTCAGGACTCGGGGTGCTGGGTGCTCCAGTGCTCAGCATGCTGGGTGCTCAGTACTCAGGGTGCTCGGTTCTCAGTATTCAGGGTGCTGGGTGCTCATTCTCGGGGTGCTGGGTGCTCAGTGCTCGGGGTGCTGGGGTGCTCAGTGCTCAGGGTCCTCGGTGCTCAGTACTCAGGGTGCTCAGTACTCAGCGTGCTTTGTGCTCAGTGCTCAGGGTGCTGGGTGCCTCAGTACTCAGGTTGCTGAGTGCTCAGTACTCACGGTGCTGGGTGCTCAGTACTCAGGGTGCTCAGTACTCAGTTACTCAGGGTGCTGGGTGCTCAGTAATTGGGGTGCTGGGTGCTCAGTGCTCAGGGTGCTGGGTGCTCAGTGCTCCCGGTGCTGGGTGCTCAGTACTCGGGGTGCTCGGTGCCTCAGTACTCAGGGTGCTGGG